>NC_079389.1:3442970-3585470 GCF_029220125.1 Pseudoliparis swirei | reverse complement strand
GTGTGTTTGGAGAGCCTGCGATTATATGTCTCTAATCATGGAAAACAGTTCTCAAATCAAGACTTACAAACAGGGAGCTCATGATTTATATATTGGAATGTAAAGCTAAATAATGCTAATAATCATGTGAGATGGCATTGCATTTAAAGTGACGCATCATGGCGTAAAGGTGCGAGATCCACAATTGGGAGCATTTCGATTGCCTCTCAAGGGCTCTCAACATCTGGACCGCGAGCCGGCAGTTCACAGCTAACGGTGCTAACAGCGCTAACAGTGCAAACTACGCCGAATTTCATTCTCTTCTGAGGTAGACATTAATCCACGATATTTATTATAGCTAATATTATGTGTATGTTCTTACATGTTTAATAGTTGCTATATTAATACTCAAATACAGCTCCGTTAATGATTAGGTGATTACAACATAAACATGCTAGTGCTTTTAAAGTTTGTGAGCCTCCAATGCAGGGCTCTCAAGTTTTGAAGACAGGCAAGAGTGACATTTCCATCAGAACCCCCCCCCCCCCCCCCAGAACGAAATTTTCGGATATTAGTCAGTCACGCTCAATTCCAGGATGCCTTATTTTCATTGGTTGCTGGATTAAATCTTACCCAGATACAACAGATACAGGTTTTTTTCTGATTGGCTATTGTGTAGCCCATTTCTTTTTTTTGATTGGCTGATAAGTGGCTCCTCACAACAGAACTCCAGGGGAGAGCTTGATTCCTCCATGGTGAGGGCAGCGCGGCTCATGTTGGCGCGCTGCGGCACATTAAAACATTAAATAGCCGAGAGTTGTTTTTCAGCGTGAGAAATACGATGTGTGGCGGGAGTGCGTGACTAAAGACCGAAATGTGTGAGTGTCACGCTCAATGCGTGACACTTGAGAGCCCTGCCAATGTTTTCTCATCATCATAGTATACTGTAGAATGGTTCACTTCTAGATACAGTATTTCCAAGAAGAGTAGTTCTCCCATCGATTAATTTACCCCTCAATCTACAAAAAAAGCATGAAATAAATGCAGGGCTCTCAAGTGTCACGCATTGAGCGTGAGACTCACGCATTTCGGTCTTAAGTCACGCACTCCCGCCACACATCGTATTTCTCACGCTGAAAAAAACTCTCGGCTATTTAATGTTTTAATGTGCCACAGCGCGCAAACATGAGCCGCGCTGCCCTCACCGTGGAGGAATCAAGCGCTCCCCTGGAGTTCTGCTGTGACCAAAAAAAGGAAAATTTCGTTCTGCGGGGGGGGGGGGGGCTAATGGAAATGTCACTCTTGCCTGTCTTCAAAACTTGAGAGCCCTGTAAATGAATGAATATAATGCATTCGTCTCAGCTGTTTCAATGCAAAAAATATGTTAAGATATGTGTGAAATGTTAAATAAATAAACCATATGGTGTCATGAGCCGGCCAGATGCAGCAAAGGCAGTTTTTCTGTGTAGTTTATGGGTAAATCATGGTTAACATTACATTGTCAAAAGGGTCTTTTCCCTTTTGAGGTACCCACAGTCTGTAAGCCAGGGGTGCTCACACCTTTTCAGCTTGCGAGCTACTTATTATGTGACCAAGTCAAGGCGATCGACCGGCGGGGGGGTGGGTGCTAGTGCTAGTGAGAGTGTGCTCACCTGCCGCGCGCGAGCCAAGAAGAGTTGTTGACGGGGGGACGGGGGACGGGGGGGTGCTAGTGACTTTTTCTTTGCTCCGTCCCGATGCGCGCAAACCGGTGTCGGAGCTCTGCGGCGCACGAGACGGCGGGCAGAGGACTGTTAACGCGACACGTAGAGACAGAAATGACATGCTGCTGCTGTAATGTGGCGCTATAGAGAAAGTGACAGGGGGGCGGGCCAATTTTTTTTAATGTCATGCGATCTACCATACAACGCCGCGATCGACTGGCAGGTCGCCGCGATCGACATATTGAGCACCCCTGCTGTAAGCAGTCACTCTTAGTTCACATGTCTTTAGCTAAGATAAACCTGTAAAAGATGCAGATGAACATGCGGGGGTAGAGTTGGAGCACCCTGCAAAAAACAACTTTCTTTGAGCAATTTAGTCACGTGTCACGGATTTACAGCAAAACCCGAGGGTGCGTTGTCCTCAGGGTTGGCGGTCTGGTCCGACTGGCATTGCTGGCCAACCCTTAATGTTCACTCCCAGCAGTGGTCCATGTCTCTGAGGGAACATACTTCATGAACTCAATGACGTGATGAGCTAGCTGAGTGGAAGTGATGGAGACGAAGTGAGTTCTGCCCTGCAGCCTGGTGAGCGTTGATGAGTGCAAATGACCACATAGTTGTCATCTGGCAACTTTGGGAGCGTCATTGAATAGACGGGCGCTGCCCTTCATCCTGCGAACACCACCGGCAATTTGAGGGGAACGCCATGACGGGCTGAAAAGATGACAAGATAAATGTAGCTAACCACAAACCATCATATTTCAGAATTTCAAAGGATTATTTTAGCACCCTGTGTCCACCAAGGTCACAGATATTAACAAACATTGTAAACATGAGTTCATGGTTTCAATCTCTAGTTTCAAGTCTTCTACAAATATTGTAACTTCTCTTCATCAGTTGCAAAAAACAACAACATGGTGAAAGGCCGTTGACCAAGATGGCGACGGCGTAATGGCTGAAAACAGCAGTCCACGAACCAATGGCTGCTGTCAGGACGGCTACACCCACTCCTTATACACAGTCTAATATGGTCTCATGGCTTCAATGGATGACCGGGGTCCGATGAGAGTATTCGGTGTTAAATGAAAGGTTGGAAAGTCCTGTCATCTCGTGCCAGGTGTAAAACAGACATTTGATTGGATGTTCACTGACTTGTTTTGCGTCTTCCGAAAGCGTAAAAAGTGGAGGATACAGAATCATCCAGGTTACCGAAAGAGCAGAACTGTATTGGGTATGCGAAGTCAGAAGGTGGCTTCCTCAGAGCAGCACAGCATTAGCTCACTGACAGCAGAGTGACAGCGCAGGTCACCGAACACCCCGGTGGCTGCCACGTGAGGACGGCTCATAGCATATCAAGTGAAACTCAACTTTATTGCGTGTGGCAGAGCCGGGAGGCCGGACCGAAGCATCCTGCGCCGGAGCTCTCGCTCGCTCCACGGGAGCTCTCGCTCGCTCCACGGGAGCTCTAAAAACCCCTTAGTTCCTACGCAGGATGGAAAAGTCTTGATTTTTGGAACGGAGAGCTGTGCAGGAACCCTGCAAGTTCGTGGTCGACCTCGCACTCACGGGGCGGTGACCCAAGATGATTAATTTTATTGCTGAAATGGCCAATTATACCGGCTGTTGAAAGACGATAATCTCGTAGCCTACCGCTCCTGAAAACTGAGAACTTTTAAAATTACATTTGTGGCACATAAACCATCCGGAGATCAATATTTGAATGCAAATTAATTTTGTCTCGGAAAATCATAAACCACAGTGCTTAATTGGAGACATAAAATACACAAGAGGCACTTATTCGGACAGCGGCATATTTAACAACTTTACAACGGTCTACATATATTTGGCTATAAAACTTGACAGCTTCATGGATAACATTTTTAAACACAACGACTGTGTCAGCATATTGAATGACCCCCTTCATAAGATGCTTGTTCGTTTAGACATTTCTCTTTTTACCGTGCACGAGTCTTTGCAAGAGCAGAGGCTTACATAGTGTAATCTGAAATTAATGCATTTTAATAACTCGCCTTTTGTTGCTGGTTCAACAATTGTTTTCTTCTTCTACACAATCATGCCCGCTGGAGAATTGAAAAGCATTTCTCTGCGGTTAAAAGATGCTTGATTCGTTTGTGTTACATACCCACGCGAGTTTAATTTGTGGTGAAAAAGCATTGTAATTCAAGGGGACGGGTAGGACTCAAAAAAGAACTCCCACAATTAGAATAACAGCACGGTCGGCTAAAAATACCATCCTCCGACCAGGGAGGCATGTTGCCAGGTTTCGTACAGTTTGTTTAGTAGCTAAACTGCAGGGGCCTTTTCTGATAATACACTTTGCAGGCCCCAGCTAAGATAGAGAAAAGGTTAGCGAGTTTAGCAAATGATTGCACATTCACACAAGGGCCGTTCTAAAAACAGCCCTTCACTTGTGACTTGGATGAACCGTTTGTTTCTAAAAATAGCGGAGCATGCACACATCACCCCACTATGTAATTGAATATCAAGGAGGAGAGGTTAAAGCGTGTAATTAATAGGAAGCAAAATCATTTTTCTTCTCATGGCAGTGTCAAAACCCTGGAATACTTGCTTTTGGGAAGAGTAATAAAGGTTATCTGCTCATGGCATGTCACAGGTCAACACAGACAACTTTAGCCCTGTTTCCATTGACATATTTCTATGCGCATTTTGATGTATTGCAAATCAAGGTTGTTTTTTCCCACTATTTCTTTGGTCTAAAAAGAGCTGATGAGCAAAATGGGATATGTAACACCTTTCCTAAATATACTCTCACTCAGCAAACCTGACGGATCAGCTGTTTCTGAATCCCAGAACGTGTGAAGACTTGTCCTTGTTTCCAGACGGCATGAAACATGGCCAATAGGCCTGCTAGCTGATGAGTTAATTACCATTAAAAACGTGCCTAATTGAAACAAAACCCTGGAGCCATCTCACCGTTTTCCTTCGGAGATGTGTCAGATATGGTTGGATAGCCGAGCCCACTGGTTTGGTTGCCCGGTCGCAAACCTCCATTTCCTTCACTCTGTTTACTGGCGCTTTACAGCCATAACGTCGGCAACTTTTGATGAGACTACGCTGGTGGTCGAGTGTATTCGTCCAAACAATTTTTTTGTTTTTTACATTTAAAAAGTTCTACCTCCATCTGCCTGATGGATCATGAAGGTCTGGATCGTGGTCCATGCCTACTACCAACTATTCATACACTCTGTCATATTCAATGAATGTGTTGTAACTCTGTAATGATTCCTTCTGGTCACATGGCATCTATTGTTCTGTCCATCCGGGAGAGGGATCCTCCTCTGTTGCTCTCCTGAAGGGTTCTTCCATTTTTCCCTGTGAAAGGGTTGTTTGAGAGTTTTTCCTGATCCCATGTGAGGTCCTGGGATAGGGATGTCTATGTGTACAGATTGTTAAGCCCTCTGAGGTAAATTTGTAATTTGTGAGCTATATAAAATAACTTAATTGAATTGAAAAAGTTCACTTCAAATTTGCTTTGACAATTGAATGGAAACACGGCAAATGTTTTTTGCTTGTCCGAAAGCGGAACCATCAGTTTCCACACTAAATTCATTAATGCGATCGCTCACCTGCTCTTCGAGAAACAGGACCTGCACGTTGGTGATGAGATTCAAGTTCCTGAGAGAGACACTCAAGTTTCAAACAAATCAGTGCACAACAGAGGACAAATACAAAGTGTATGTATAGCGCTAGAGAGAAGGACAAAAAGAAGGTCAAACAGAGGAAGTGGGCTGTAGAAAGGTAGGTTTAATGTCTGTCGAGTTGACACAATGAGTTTCTTCCAGAATGCTCTGGATTGCTCCCGTTTGCAGAGGCGAGAGGTCTGATGGGGGTTCTGGCTCGGTTCCTGCGAGGGTGACTGCTCACTGGATCCTCCTGTGGACGTTGTGTCCCAGAGCTCTCTGTCCCCTAAAGGTTAGGCCGGATGGGAGTTCACTTGGAGGGTGGACGGCATTCCCTCGTAGATTCTGGGATGGATAACAAATCCTGTTTGTTTGATCTGATGATGTTTAACATGATTGTTTAGTGTGCATGCAACAAATGTAAGTGCACTGAAGCAGTGTTTAGGGACATGTCTTTCATTACGCATCGTGTCACGTTAAAAACAGGAAAAAAAATTATATTATGTCCGTTTGTGTGTGTTTATTCCAGCACTGAGCTGGTATAATTATTTTTTTATATCAACAATGGTCAAATTGCTGAATGAATGTGAAAGTGTTGGTCCCACATACTAGTATGAGACGACTCTCCAGGTCCTCTCAGCTTATGCTTCTTTCGGCTGACGGTACACAATGTACTGTTTCGGTTCAGCCTCCCTGCTCTCACTGGCGACATTTTACAGTCACAGCGGGCATTTGTTCTTTGGCGAAGAATTACTGAAAACACACTGTATGCTACCTGCCCAGCAGCACCAAACAGCAGATGGACAACGGGCCTTTAGTAGCCAAGCATTCCTCTCAGGAGTTGGTCCGAACCAGAGTCAAGTGAAGAGTGAATATTGGACCTGTCCAGTTGCCAAAAAGGACAGAATTAGACGTAACTACCGCGACGCCACCCATTGGTTGGTCTGAACGGCGGTTTTGAAGCCTTGAGGTCGGTGTTTTCGGCCGTCGCCATCTTGGCTGTTTTGAAAACAGAAGCATCACGAAAGGTTGGAGCTAAGTACAACCGAACACGGACTAAGACATTTTTAGGGACACACACACTGGGACAAAAAAACAGACAACTCCCAGACCAGACAAACAGTGGTAACAACCTGTCAATTGCAAGGTAGCCCTGGCCTAAAGCATAAATCTAAAGCATTTAAATCTAAATGGGACCATAATTTAAGATACGATATTCCTTTATTAGACCCTGGGGATTACAGCAGTAGGTGCACAGTAGAGCAGTAATAAATGAAAAAAATTAAATACAAAATACTATAGCAATATTAAATATACAGAGGAATACGAAATATATACAAGGTAGTCATTAAAGTGTATTGAACAGCCAACAGATTAAAGTGATCCAGTGTTATGTGTTTTAGTGGTCTACTAGTGATCTACTGCAGTTTATTGCCTGACAGCAGCTGAAGGAAGGACTTCCGGCTCCTCTCCCTCAGACACCGGGGAGGAATCAGCCGGTGGCTGAAGGAGCTGTGCAGAGTGGCCAGAGTGTGTCCTGCAGGGGGTGGGAGGTGTGGTTCATCAGGGATGAATTACTAAATGAATGTAATGCTGTATTGAAGAAGACTTGAAACTAGAGCTTGAGATATTAACTCATGTTTGTGCAGGTTTAAACATTGAGATCATAAACCTGCCCCAACAGACTAGGCAGGAGTCCGTTTCAGCAAAGCAAAGGCTGGACTTTGTCATTTGAGAGCTTGTTTTTGAGCTTATCTGTCAACTTGACTGATTTGATCCATCTCCAGTCCGCTCATGGAGTCAACACTCGATTGCATTTTGGATGTTGATGCGGTGAAATAGTCATTCTTTCCAAATGGAGCTAAATCACAGAGGGTGGATATGGGTTTTTCTCGTTCATGGTGCAAACTACTTTTATTGTACCTTGCACTTAGCAGACTGAAGAAAAATATTGTCGTTTTAAATAAACTGTGATTGACCCGGTAAGCGTTTTAGAAGGTTACATCTCTCTTGTTTTTCTTTGTTAGACCACCTAATGCATCTTTGCTTCTCTGGGAAAGGAAATATATGGTGAAAATATGACATTTCAGCTTTGCTCAAAAAGTTGCAACTCTAAATTTGATAAAAGACGCTAACATATTTATTGTGTTAACAGATATCCTCAGAATAAATCACACATGGACTTAATTTGTGCTTTGAATCATAGACACAGTTGGACATCATGTGGGTGAATACACATTACAATGTGATTACTTGTGAAGGAAAATGACACATTCAAACCAATATAATATTATTGTATTAGATTGTCTACACGCAATATACAGGAGATAATCTAAGCGGTCACGCTGAGAATCCTCTGGCTGCACAAACTCAAAATCAACAGTTTACAGTGTTATTTCTGGAGCCTTTTGGGGTCACGTCTGACACAGTGGGGATGAAAGTGCCCATTTGTGCATCGTAACTCTGACACAGTTAAGATAGTGGAAGGAACGGTTTCTCAATGAATCTTCTTGTCCTCGACCTACATTTTTAAGTCCTTTTTAGGGTCAGTCAAATTGCGAGTAAGCCCATGAATTAACCACAATTTCAGTTGAGTGTTTTTTGAGCGGGTATTCACCAGTGTGAGCTGCAATCAGACGACCGGCCTCAGTACTTTCTATGCGTCTCTATTGAGGGCATGCATCACTTTTTTTGAAAGCTCTTGTTATTTTCAAAGAACACTGGGGAAATTGAGGTACATCTCAAAATAGTCATCACGGCAGCAGAGTAATATCCTGTGCTCTTCCTCACGTGGATTTCTGCCCCGTTAATTTTTTTTCCGGGGGCTCCATAAATCATTTTGCAATTTGGCTCATCCGCTGCCAGATCCCCTACTTCTGCGAGCGAAATGGCGTGGCGTTGTGTGAGGACTGAGGAGCAGGGGTGTAACTCAAACTCTTAAGCAGGTTCCCCCCCCACACTCCGAACACGATAGACACATCTTTACGCTCGGGTCTTCCAGGAGCCTGCTGAGCTCCTGAGGCACTGCGCCGCCATCCACAATAAAGTGACAAAGTGATGAGAGCCAGAGATGAAGAGCGGGAGAGAATAATACAGTTAGACTGTGAGATTATGGATTAATGGGGCCCGAAGTTTCAGCAGTTGTGCAGAGATGGATGCGTCCCCCTTTTTTAAAGTTTCATCTTCGTTACCGAAATATTCACGCGGAGGTGCATGAAGGCCTCTGCGTGCCGTTGACCTCCAACACTGTGACGATGGAGGAGAACATTTTCAATGGGTTGGCAGAGGACTTTGTCTCCAGAGGGAGCTTTAGTGTCAGTGGGGGGAAACATTGTCGTGGCAGTTCACTGTATAATGTAGTCAACTTTGGGAGCTACAGCTGGTTAAAAATCGAGATAATCAGTTGTGATTTAAAGCCTCTGCGTCATGTGTTGACGCCACACTGTGGAGAGGATTGTTGACCCTCTTGTAATTGATCTCTGTTGTGCTGACAGCCCGGGCTCATGTGACCCCGTGATCACATCAATATCATATCGGGTGACAACTGTTGAAACCCTGAATGTGTGAGGCACATGCAGGCGGCGACCTCTGTTCTAAAGATAAGTAGGGCAAAGTGCTTTAAACTTGCATTTCCTCGGATGGCCATCAGAGGGCGACTCTTCTGGTCCATGGGGAAATGACTCTTCTCTCTTGATTTATTCCTTCAGTAAACATCGTGAACATGAGACTTATCGAGTAAATCTCTCATTTGAAGTCTTTAAAGATTGAAATAGACCAAAAAAAGGGCGAGGCAACCATGTGATTGACAGCGTTCCTCCAATGCTGATAAAATAACACAACTTCCAAACCGCCGTCCCACTAACTATGTCTACTTCTTATAGCCTGTGATCCAGACTGTATCCCTAGTTGATTTTATGGGTAAACAGTTATTCATTCTCCTATACCATGGCATTAGCAGGTGAGTATCCTATAGGAGCCATAGAGAGTTCAAAAAGGTTTAAAAAAACAATTCATTGACATTTGTAACAATGCCAATACTTAACAACCTCAACAGTTGTGTGGTTAGCTCCATATTTCTAGAAAGGTTTAGTTTTAGGAAGACAAACGAAAGAAAAGCTTTGAGTTACATACGCTAGTGGAACGGAGTCTTGTCCTAATATGACGTCATCGTTTTCTCTACAAGCTTTCCCGGTAAAGACGTGATTGGTTGTCTATCAAGAAAATCAATGCATGGGTAACTCTGATCACCGGTGCAATCTCACGTCTGCGTGTCTTTTAGGAAAAGTGGATTTTCTTTAATGGTGACGATGTACCATTATTGTAAAGCGTGCATTCTGTGTTTTTTTTTACCCATAAAGCAACAACCAGAGGGTATGCCCTTTGTATGGTAGGATATCCCATTTCACATTATTTGGAGCATTATAAGAACACTTATATACTTAAATACTTTAACACAGAAGGTGGCAAGCTTTCCTCTGTTTGAGGTCAGTGACTCATGTCCAAGAGCGTGGTCTTTGGGAAATGTTACCAGAACTGGTCTTATCAGCGCCTGCCACCCCAAAACATCATACTTATTTCTATTTCTGTATTCCTCAGAACTTAAGTGCTCCGGCTCGATAGTGACATAGTCTTCATTGTACCTCACTCGGAGGGACCGTGGAACACAAGGTCCAAGGAAAGCTTGCATTGGTATCGATACCGGCACCACTGTTCTTCCCCCTGCAATCAAGAGCCGGCGTGATTATAGTGGGGGAAAGGTTCCATTGAGTTCCGACTGAAGGAAACTCCTGGAGCTGCGTTAGCATGGCGATGGGAAGGTACCCAGATTCCAGACTGATGTATGAGTATGGCAACAGCAGTCTCCACTTAACGCTGTAAAAACACAAGTAAATACGTTGATTCGAAGTGTCTTGGAATTTGTGTTATAAGAATTAAAAATCATACACCAGCAACTTGGTAAAAATAAAATATAAGTCTCAAAATTAACAGGAATCAGTTCAAGTAAAATGTTTTTTTTAATGCAGCAATAAATGACATATTGTACATTGTACATTTTACAGTATCGGCCTTAACATTGGCAAAGGTGTGAACCCATCCTTCACCCTGCCATCCTTCACCCCGTCATCCCTCACCCCGCCATCCCTCACCCCGTCATCCCTCACCTCACCATCCCTCACCACACCATCCCTCACCTCACCATCCCTCACCCCGTCATCCCTCACCACACCATCCCTCACCACACCATCCCTCACCTCGCCATCCCTCACCACACCATCCCTCACCTCGCCATCCCTCACCCCGCCATCCCTCACCACACCATCCCTCACCACACCATCCCTCACCACACCACCCCTCACCTCACCATCCCTCACCCCGCTATTCCTCACCACACCATCCCTCACCTCGCCATCCCTCACCCCGTCATCCCTCACCTCACCATTCCTCACCCCGTCATCCCTCACCTCACCATCCCTCACCTCACCATCCCTCACCACACCATCCCTCACCTCGCCATCCCTCATCTCGCCATCCCTCACCCCGTCATCCCTCACCTCACCATCCCTCACCTCACCATCCCTCACCACACCATCCCTCACCTCGCCATCCCTCACCTCACCATCCCTCACCCCGTCATCCCTCACCTCACCATCCCTCACCACACCATCCCTCACCTCACCATCCCTCACCTCACCATCCCTCACCTCACCATCCCTCACCACAACATCCCTCACCTCACCATCCCTCACCTCACCATCCCTCACCTCACCATCCCTCACCACACCATCCCTCACCTCACCATCCCTCACCTCACCATCCCTCACCTCACCATCCCTCACCACACCATCCCTCACCTCACCATCCCTCACCTCACCATCCCTCACCACACCATCCCTCACCTCGCCATCCCTCACCTCACCATCCCTCACCACACCATCCCTCACCTCACCATCCCTCACCTCACCATCCCTCACCTCACCATCCCTCACCTCACCAAGTACCTGGGCGTCTCCATCGACAGCCGACTGAACTGGAAGGCCAACATCAACGCTGTGTACAAGAAGGGGATGAGTCGACTCTTTTTCCTGAGAAAGCTTCGATCCTTCAACGTGTGCAGCAAGATGCTGGAGTTATTCTACCAGTCGGTTGTGGCCAGTGTGCTGCACTTTGCCATT
This sequence comes from Pseudoliparis swirei, assembly GCF_029220125.1. Classification (NCBI taxonomy): domain Eukaryota; kingdom Metazoa; phylum Chordata; class Actinopteri; order Perciformes; family Liparidae; genus Pseudoliparis; species Pseudoliparis swirei. The sequence continues at coordinate 3,573,953 of NC_079389.1, read as the reverse complement.
GTCTGCTGGGGGAGCAGCATCGGAGCCGGTGACACCAGCCGTCTTAACAAACTGGTTAGGAAGGCTGGCTCCATCATCGGCTGCCAGCTGGAGCACCTGGAACAGGTGGTGGAGAGGAGGTCGTTGAAGAAACTGGTGTCCATATTGGACAACCCGGACCACCCTCTCCACCACCTCCTACAGGGACAGAGGAGTACTTTCTCCAGACGTCTCCTCACGCTCCGCTGCCACAAGGAGAGATACAGGAGATCATTCCTGCCGACGGCTATGAGGCTCTACAACAGTTCACCTCTTGCCAGATCACCCTAACCCTTCTTATATTTGTGTTTTGTTTTTTTATTCTTGTGTGTTGCTGCTACTGACTCGACAAATTTCCCCTTGGGGATTAATAAAGTATATATCTATCTATCTATCTATCTATCCCTCACCATCCCTCACCACACCATCCCTCACCTCACCATCCCTCACCTCACCATCCCTCACCTCACCATCCCTCACCACACCATCCTCACCATCCCTCACCTCACCATCCCTCACCCCGTCATCCCTCACCTCACCATCCCTCACCACACCATCCCTCACCTCACCATCTCTCACCACACCATCCCTCACCTCACCATCCCTCACCACACCATCCCTCACCTCGCCATCCTTCATCTCGTCATCCCTCACCTCACCATCCCTCACCACACCATCCCTCACCCCGTCATCCCTCACCTCGCCATCCCTCACCCCGCCATCCCTCACCCCATCATCCTCACCTCACCATCCTCACCTCGCCATCCCTCACCACACCATCCCTCACCTCGCCATCCCTCACCCCGCCATCCCTCACCCCATCATCCCTCACCTCACCATCCCTCAACTCACCATCCCTCACCACACCATCCCTCACCTCGCCATCCCTCACCTCACCATCCCTCACCTCGCCATCCCTCACCTCACCATCCCTCACCACACCATCCCTCACCTCGCCATCCCTCATCTCGTCATCCCTCACCACACCATCCCTCACCTCACCATCCCTCACCTCACCATCCCTCACCACACCATCCCTCACCTCGCCATCCCTCACCCCGTCATCCCTCACCACACCATCCCTCACCTTGCCATCCCTCACCCCATCATCCCTCACCTCGCCATCCCTCACCTCACCATCCCTCACCACACCATCCCTCACCTCACCATCCCTCACCCCGCCATCCCTCACCACACCATCCCTCACCTCGCCATCCCTCACCCCGTCATCCCTCACCACACCATCCCTCACCTCACCATCCCTCACCACACCATCCCTCACCTCGCCATCCCTCACCCCGTCATCCCTCACCCCGTCATCCCTCACCACACCATCCCTCACCTCGCCATCCCTCACCCCGTCATCCCTCACCACACCATCCCTCACCTCGCCATCCCTCACCCCGTCATCCCTCACCTCACCATCCCTCACCACGCCATCCCTCACCTCGCCATCCCTCATCTCGTCATCCCTCACCTCACCATCCCTCACCACACCATCCCTCACCACACCATCCCTCACCCCGTCATCCCTCACCTCGCCATCCCTCACCCCGTCATCCCTCACCTCGCCATCCCTCACCTCACCATCCCTCACCCCGTCATCCCTCACCTCGCCATCCCTCACCTCGCCATCCCTCACCCCGCCATCCCTCACCTCGCCATCCCTCACCCCACCACCCCTCACACATTGCCGGCCTCCTGTTCTGACTCGTGCTCAGACGTCTCCTTCTCCATCATTACCTCAGATCTGGATCCAAACCAACGTAACGTGGCTTTAGAACCGACAAGAGAAGAGATATGTGCATCACCACTGCTACGCGCTCACATTGATTTATGGCGAGTGTAGAAAACAAAACAATTCAACACGGCACAAGTGCATCTCAAGCTTTTTCAGTTTGGGTTTCCTATGTGACCTGGAGGTCACATGAGCCATTGGCACAGCTCCAGCTCCAGTCTCACTGTAGAGACGGCCACATCCGTGTAGGTAACCCAAAACACCAAATATACCAACAAACCTCCATTTGTGATGTCAAGATCATCCAGATAATGTTTCTTGCTGGATCGACAAATTATTTATTCAACCATCCGTTTGAGTATCATTTTTATATTAATTTAAAGTTAAGAAGAGGTTGGATCTGAAGTGGCATCTACTACTGACGTTAAATTTCTGATTACTTTAAACACTGTTTAATCTTTTGCTCTCCAGTATGAACCCTTTCCCAGTGTGAAGTGTGTCCCAGTTCATCCCAGTGTCTGTGTGTAGCATTGTGTGTACAGCTGGTTCTAACCACACATGGAGTCAAATTCAGTTTCACGAGATGTTTTCAGAATAGATGTTGTAGATTGCATTTTAATGCGGACATAACTTATCTTTTCAATGTGAATAAATACTACAAATGAAGCTTCATTTACAGACTTCATTCATTCTTTTGTTGATGTTTTTGGGGCTTTTCTGCCTTTTTATTGGCTAGAGCAGTCCAAGAAGTTCAGGCAGGGATATGAACCAGGCTGCTGTGGTAAGGACTAAAGGTGTGTTCACACCAAAAGCGAAACTATTTTTAAAATAGTTTCGCTTTTGGTGTGAATGCACCGTGAGTCTTAGTTTTTGGGCGGTCCACTCTCCCAGGTGAGCTGTGGAGCGCCCTGCTGACTCACTGTTTAGCACCACAGCATCCCTGGCACCATGTTACATAACAGGGACTCTAATGGTGCCACCCAGTGGTACACACATTTAAAAAAGTGGGAAACTGGCAGCGTTGGTGTTTAGTATCGGTGACTATTTTCTCTAAATAAAGAAGCGTGAAGTCGCCAACCAAAATGACGCCAGGCTTAAAGCGGCGTTCATGAGCTTTTGTCCGCGTGAACGAGGCGAATGGACGCGGTGCCGGCCCACAGAGGGATCTCTCGGAGCTGCCGTAAGCCGCTTTAATCAGAAGATAATCCTCAAGCGAGTGACGACGAAAAGTGTTTCAATCTGCTCCTGAATTATTCCTTTTGAGGACGGAATCGTGAACAGGCTGCGACTCCGGAACCACGAGGCACCGCTGGTAAACAGGATGGGGAACAGTCGGCGGCGCTTTGCGCTTGATGGGGCCGGATGGAAATGGAAATGCGAAGTCAAAGCGGTGGAAAATACACACAGAAAGCAGATGAGATGAAATTAATCCATTAGGAAACCAAACTAGAAAAAGATGAATGTGACAAACCACTCAAGTGGGTTATAGAAAACCGGAAAAAAATGCCAAAAGAAATACAATAAAATCAACAAGCGCTGGAGTGTTTCCACTGTAATTCTGATGTTAAATGCTATGCTAATGGAGCCTGATGTTAAAGTAGAAATGTTAAATGCTTAAAGGGGACGAGGGAGTCCATCCATGTTGCTCGATGGCCGCCGCCGCGTACACGATGCAGTCTCATCATCTCGATGTGCGAGAAGGTTGGGTTCCTTTTCCCCGGGGCTTTGATGACGAGGAGGAGGTGGCGTCTTTAACCTTTATCAAACACACCAGACTGAACATACTACTGTGTGTGTGTGTGTGTGTGTTATTGAGCCACTGTATCTGTTGCTACGAATCCCACAGCCAGAGGTGCGCTGCTGTGAGGAGATGGCTCACCGATGTCCTGTTTCAGAGCAATGAGGAGGACCGGTGGGAGAAGGGGGGGGGGGGAGGGGAGGGGAGGAAGACAGAGTGAGGTCAGCTGGGCTGCTTCTTTCATTTGCTAGAAGTACATTTTAATGATTTGATTATGATTGATATCTGATGTAATTTCATGACTCACTGCTGGCCCGAAGCTCATTTATTACTGTTGTCCATCATCTGACTGCTGCCTGCTGAAGGAAGCTCTCTCTCTCTCTCTCTCTCTATCGCTCTGCCTTATTATGGTCATCATGCCGATATGAAGATAACGTATATCTCCGAGGGCACACGGTGTCATTTTAGGTGAAGGAGACGACGAGCGGTTTGCACGTGCGCTCGACCCGCCGGACGTGTAGGTCGACGGTGAGAACCCGATGAGGAAAGAGAACCGATGAAAATGAAAAAGACGAGTCAGAATCTGAAAGGCGTCTCATGTTGTTCTCTGCCGGTCCCCCTCTTCCAGGCTGCAGCCTGCTGACGCTGTATTTACGATGCGTCCTTGGCAAGTCAATATTCCCCCAAGTAAAAATTGAATTTTGATTTTGTTTGTGAAACAGTTGAGGTTTTGGTACTTATGTTATATTTTGACGAGGACTTTTATTGTAAATTCTTCTCCTCTTGTTGGAGGCAAGACCCACTGTGTGTTCCTGTTGTCAGGTGTTCTCACGTTGTTGGCCTTCGGTCTTTCAGCAGCTGCTCGGTTCTAAGCGGCTTCGAAGTTCACTCTTTGTGAGTTTTTGTGATAGATGCTAAAGTCTGTCATGTGCTTTTCTTTCGTTTGCCCGGTGGATATCATTCCAGAAGTTTCTGAGGAGGCTATGTTCATAACGGTAGCTGGAACAACTCTCCCCCTCTTAAACATTATGTTAAAGCTAGGGTTGGTCATCTTCTTTAAACATTTGTTGTATGTATTTATTTGTTAAAATACCTGATAGCAATCAATACTTCCAATTTAGTTTAAGTCTGGATCTGCAGGACTGCTCGTCACCAGAGTCCTTTACGTTGTCATCGTGATCCTTTTGTGGGCGTGGCTTTGGAGGGAGGTCAGGGGGTCAGGAGGAGCGGGCTTTTCTTTGTTAGAGTTTTTTATAATTTGTTTAGTGCTGGCTACTTTACTTAGTAAAAGAGTTGGCAACACTGGGCCGGGTCTTGAGGTTGGATCCGTTTTTTAAAATTTAACACGTTCCCTTGTCTTCAGCCTGCTCACCACACCTGCCCTTTACACACCCCTCTCTTAAAGAGACAGCGCTCCCCTCTCTTAAAGCGACAGCGCTCCCCTCTCTTAAAGAGACAGCGCTCCCCTCTCTTAAAGCGACAGCGCCCCTCTCTTAAAGAGACAGCGTTCCCCTTTCTTAAAAAAACAGCGCTCCCTCCCTTAAAGAGACAGCGCTCACTTCCAGGGGCAACAAGCACTTTCCTCCCTTCACAGTGAGTATGTGCACAGGTGATCAACGCTCTAAAATATAGAAACAACATATGAATTAACCTTAAACACGCATTCAAAGTAAATTATAAGAAATGGACACAGTTGTAATAAATCGGTAAGATATATGACATAACATATTTCAGGGTGCTACACAATCTTGCTCGGTACCACGGATTAGCAGCCGTAGCTTTAGTGCAGGCCTGTTTGCAGTCTGAATGCCCATTGAGCGGCTGGTTGAGTGGACAGTCGTGTACGTAGAATCTGTATTGAGTAAAAGTGGACTGATTCAGTGCATCGCCCATTGTTTGTTACGTTGCTCTGGACTCGTGGGACACGCTCACAGGTTTTTATTCACAGACGAATTCACAAAGTCTTTTTTTCTTCATTGTTTTGATTGATGCGTTTTGATTTGGGGCATTTGTTGAAAATCCTAGTACACAAACAACATTGTGTTTCCCAGTTTCTCACACACATACACACACACACACACACGTTGTCTACCTCGCTGTGTCCGCCGCTCTATTACTCCCTCTCGCTCCGTACAAGGGGGTCTGCTGTGTGCAGTGCTGGAGGTTGTGTGGTGGCTACGGTATGCTGTGTAGATATTTTTGCTGCAGTGCAGCAGCCAGTATTGTGCTGCTGCCTCTGTCTTTCCTCTCTCTCTCTCTCTCTTTCTCTTTCTCTTTCGATCAATTCAATTCAATAGGCGTTACTGGCATGAATGTTGCAACACCAATATTGCCAAAAGCACCAAGACATTGCAACACAACAAAAAATACAATTCATGTGGATAATAATAATAAAATGACAGAAATAACTATATTGAAAGAAAGTACAGGTGTGTTTCTTGGGACACAATAAAAGGTGTGTGTGTGTTGGTCACTCACTGTCCCTCAGGTTGTGGCATGATAGGACATATTGTGCAACAAGGTGGGCTGTGTTTCCTTTTCCTAGTGAAGAGATCTGGGAGCTGAGCCGGTCCAACAACGTTTGTCTTTTTTCTGTATATTTATTACATTTTAGGAGGAAGTGCATTCATCTCTCTCTCTCTCTCTCTCTCTCTCTCTCTCACCGTGCATTCATTCATTTGTGTTGACATAGTTTGGGAGCCGTGAAACACTTCCATTTAGTTTTGCTGTGTAAAAAAAAGAAGACAGAAAACAAATGGCATCATCCCCAGAGTCTCTCCATCTCATCCACCACACCCGGCGAGGCCGACACTTTGTTCCTTCGATGACCTTTTGGAAGTTATTTTTCTCAACCTCGTGTCCGTCCGTCTCTTGACGTCCCCCCCCCCTGCAGCTGGTGTCCTTGTATACAGCCACAGAAAGAGAGAGTGGAGAGGGGAGACGACGGGGCGGCCGGTGACTAAGTAACCGGTTAGAGTGCCGTGAGTGCTCGGCTACCTGCGCAAGCAACGCCAGTTGTTTTGGGTGATTCTGCACTGCGGGCTAGAGACGGGCCGGAGAACTCGGCATCCCAGACAGATACGGAATAAACATGTTGCGAAACTCACTCCAGCCTATAGGTCAGAGGTCGCATGACAAACGGGTAGAATGTGAGTTGCCCTTTTCACCAAGCACCAGTCAGCCGTGACACGCCGACACCGGGCCGTTAGCGTGGGTGTCGGCGCTATCTGTAGGGATACCGTTATCTGCATCTGGTTATTTGGTGGGCGTCTAGTTGGGAGGGTCTTCACAAGTGGGTGACAGGCGACGTATTTGTGTGTGTGTGTGTTAGGAGGTGGCGTTGCTCCGGGTTAAAAGGTTACATCGAGCCTCCGCGTGGGACATGATGAGGTGTGTGAAAACGAGTGGAGCAGCGGCGCGCAAAGGAAATGCGTTTTATTCCAAAAAATTGGGTTGAAATTGCCGTCAAAAGGACTTGAAGGGGGAAGTCAGACTCGATCCAGCTTTTCGACGGCCGGGCCATGGATGCGAAGTCTTTGGCCAAGATCATGGAGCGGCGGTTACGCAAGGCGCTGAAGGCCGAAGGCGAGCACGGTGAGTCCCGGGCGGAGAGTCTCGGACGAGTCTGAAGCGGTTATTGCATTCGTTGCCCTTTAAAAAAAAAGAAGAGTAGCCCAGCCGCCTGGACAGCAGACGGGTCAAACGCCAGACATACGGTGTTTCGGATCACCTCATTGTCTCACAGTGCGAACAGTCGGCAATGTGTAGAACATAAATTCATAGAGAAAAAAAAAAACTCTTATCAATGGAGTCTGCTTCCACACCGATACAACTAATCACTGCATTGCAGATAATCAAATCTGTGAAGGTCACTATGTGTGTGTGTGTGTGTGTGTGTGTGAGAGAAAGTACAATTGCATGTGTGTGTGGTCCACTCTTCCAATTATTATTATTTTTTACGCAGGCGAGCATGCCAAAGAGTAGGAGGTTATTTCATTATGTATGCAATGCTCCTGGACTATATTCCGTATTATTTGTCCTGCATAAAATATGAACCTAATTTTCGAAGGCCAAGCAAGGACGGCGAGAAGATTGATGCCCGGCTGTGTTTGTACGGCGGCACCGCTCTCTCCTCTCCTCCGCTGACACATTGAGTCTCAGCGCCTCGCCCGACATGTGATGTAAGAACTGCTCTTTGATGAGCGCAGTCGATGAAGTCCCTTTGACGGTCTCATCGCAACAGAGTCACGAATTCAAGGCCGTCTTTTGTGACGCGCCCCCGACGGGAATCCCGTCTTCTCACGCTTCAGCTTTACCGGTTACGTAACGACTCAAACAAGCCAATGTATCCACCAAATAAAAGTATAGGGTATCGAAGACTCCCCCGGATGCGATGTGACGACCGACGGATGCCGGGAGACGAGTGGGAAGTTTTTCAACCCAAATTGATCCCGTCAAAATATACACGGTGGCATTGTTACTCTTCTACTGAGCACTTGTCTGTTCAAAGATGGCGATATTGACTCTGCCTTCTGTCTCCTGTTGGAGAAGCTGAAAGAAGTAAAGGAAGAGCAGGACGTGGGCGAGGTGGACAAGGTGGTTGATGTGGAAGTGCTTTGAATCTGTAAAAAAAGAAGACCTGACTCCACTGATGACATCATCTGTCACGGAAACTAACAGGGTACTTATTTAGTCTGTTGTTTCAGATGATGTCAGCCCTGCCATAGTCCACTGACCGGTCCAGGGTGAACCCTGCCTACGCCCAATGTCAGCCCCACCGTCCCCCGTGACCCCGAATAGTAAAAATAACACTAAAAGCGGTCGTTTCTACGACATGGACTGCTTACTGATGTGACCGCTGTTCCACGTCTTTCTGGTTCGGCACCTCAGACGAGTAAAAACAATCGTCAACACATCGCTGTATTATGCTCTGCATTGATTGATCGATTCGGTCGTTAACTCAGGAGCAGGAGTTGTGCTGGATTTTAAATGGCTGTAAACAACCTTCAGTGTAATTTATAAATGAGCTAAACAAACAGTAAACATGTCGCCAACAGTAATCATTCAACGCTGGTGTAACCCGGTAGAGCGGAGCCGTATGCGCCGAGGCAGAGTCCTCCTCTTTTTCTCCTCTGCTGCATCGTCGGTGCGCTTCAATGACGGCCCGTGATCCGGTGGCACCCTCCCTGTGCTTTTTGTTTTGCAGTGTTGAACGTGGGAATGTGTCATAACGCTGTGTGTGCGGAGCAGCGGTCCGGCCGAGGTGTTTCACAGAGCCTCGTGGCTGAAGCTGCGTGCAAGTGAGATCCCTTTTTTTCTGCCGAGCGATTATCCTCTCGGACAAACTCTCGGGCTTTCAGCTCACAGAAATATGTTGCTCATTTTCTTCTGCGCTTTCTTCTATTCCCCCCACCCCCACCCCCCCCCCCCCCCAGCTCCATCAGAGGACCAGATTAACACAGTGTTGTTATATTGTGGTACATGACACGTTTGGGATTCATGACCTGTGTGAACAATCTATGACTGATCAACCAAATTGATTTCTTTGGAAAAAAAACCACAACATCTCTGGGAAAAGAAGCTGCCCTCGAACAGTGTGGGTTTGCGGCAGTGACCATAAGTGGAGGGGAGAAACAGATGAGCAGTGTGGGATGTGTATTAATACCTATTTTGGACATGTTGTGTGCTCAATTGCCACCAAGATAGTGGAATTTATTTTCCAGGATTCAGAAAAATCTATGAGGATGCACCCTAAATGCCTTTGCATGAATTTTTGAGCTGTAAACATAGTTGAATTAGTCTGAAAAATTAAAATAGGCTCTATAGCTGGTTATTTTGAAGAGGAACGTTTCTCGATTCGTTTGAACTATAACAAAAATAATTAATGAATAAGAAATCTTCACGAAAAATGTATTCTTAAAAATATCCCATCTTGAGCAAAAATATTTTCTTTTAAGTTTCTAAATGTAGGGGAACAATTAATGGCTTGAATATTACCCCCTACAATCAGCATCCCAGTTAATGTGCTGTCCCATTTCTGTCTTCTTTTTGTTGTTACCACATTTATTGTACACTGCAGTAAAAAGTGTCTCCATGCTGCAGGAAACATCACCTACAGATATTTTGGGGCAACAGATTGTTAAAGTTCATAAGCGTCTCGAGGAGCTTGGTGCTTGGAGGAAGAAGTCCCGGAGGCAGGAATTTATAATAAACAGTATTTATTCTAACAAACAGCATCCCCAGCACATACCCACATGTCGGTCATTCCGGACGCGCTCACGTGATTCCAAGGCCACGGCCCATCTGGCTGCCTAGCAACCAGACGGGTTCTGTCTGTCGGCAATCCGTAAGAGAGCGTTCTCACGTCTTACAAAGAGTTTTATTCGGCATCGTTCGTTGAGCTTAAAGCCCCATTGGTTAGTGGAAGTCGTCTTGCTCATCGGCTAACGGCTAAACAGGAGGCGCAGATTTCCCCGAAGAGATCACAGCTATTTCACACTTCTGGTTTTCGGAAGACTAGTAAGATGGCTTCAAAAATAAGAGCTTCTTCCGCCTGGAAACAGCTGTTTTACGATATCTTAAGAGAAACCCACTACGTCCGAGAATAAAAACATCTCATTCATACCCGAGTCATGCTATTATTAGGATAACGATAAAACATCTTACAATCAACATTACAATAATAATTCAGTGATCATACTTTTCTTGTTTTCCTCAATACATTCTTCAGAATATGCCTCATAACACCCCTTATTAATTATCTCATCTTTCTTATGTATGTTAATTTAAAACATGGGCTCTCATTTACATGCGCAAGTTCATATCAAATCCACTACAACTCTACAAGATCCTTATTTGAAAACTATTTGCTCTTTAGTTTTTACATTGTGTTAATCGGCTGAGTCTCTCAGCCTCAATTCCAGCCGATGGATTACGGTCATCAAGCTCCACCCTTCGAATGGGTATTGTAAACGGCTGAGGTTGTGAAGATGAAGCGAGGACTGAGAGGCCCAACATGGGAGCTATGAACCTACTGCCATCATGCTGCTTATGTCAAAAGGAAATTCAAAGAAGTTTGATAGAGTCCACCTTCCTTGTTCGCTAAAATAGTTTTTTCTAGAACCACGGAAACAAAATCAAACGTCCTTCATGAGTCTGAATAACTGGGAAGAGTAGTCAGTTCCTCAAAAAGCTGAACCATCTCACTGTTCTACCACTATTGTTCCAGGTAGTCAACACATTTACTCATTTACCAATCCACTGAGTATGTGTGTGTGTCTGTGATAAAAATCTAAACCATCCATTATTCTCTGCACTCACACCTCTTAAACACACTGAAAGTGAAACTTTGTGGCACTTAGGGAGACAGAATATCACGTGACAGCGCTGACATCAATGTCTGACCTCTGAATTATTGAGGGAAAGAGGAGTCTTCGTTATCAGCAATTGAGGGAAAGTCAAATCTTTTGGTCGAAGTATCTCCACAGCTCTCAGAGGTCACTCCCCTGCAAAGTGAGAGCCGCTTTCAAACCCCGCTATCGATGCAGGTGCAGGCGCAAACGTCTTTCATAGTAAGCGGTCACAGGTAATAGAGAAAGGAACATTTAAATTAAAAGAAGTCGTTGCAACATGTAGTGCTTACTAATGTACGACCATGACGTCACATTACATTTCATTTAGATGACGCTTTTATCCAAAGGGCATTTAACCATGAGGGTACACCACACACAGTAGTCAAGACCTCTCTGCAGTGTTCTCAAGAAGCTGAACCAGCCAACTGTTCCCACACTCTTCTCACAGGTAGTCAACATATTTACCGATCCATTGGTATGTTTATGGTGCGGCAAAGAAAGCGGAGATAAAAATCGAAAGCATTCATCCCTCTCGGTATCACACCTCTTACATGCACTGAAATTGAAACTTTGTGGCACTTAGGGAGACAGAATATCACGTAACAACACTGACCTCATTATCTGACCTCCCCCACGCTATTCATCTTTGTGATGTATCCTCCTCACCATTTCCATGGAGATCAATAACCGTTCGTGCATTCACAGTGGAGAATACTTGAATATTTTACGCTAGAAGCACTGATTGGCGAGACGACGTTGCCGCATTCTGAATGCTCAATTCATGGAATAACATAAAACCCACTGACAGAAAAATGAGAAGGACGAGAAATGGCAACTGCTGTAAATTAATGGTGCTTGAAGTGTAAAATTATAGTTACTGAGTATACTGTGAGTTTAGAATTTAGAGCAAGAGTGGTGAGAGACCGGTGTCAAGGTTTCCCAGTAGAAAGGCGAAGACTCTCCTACTACTGAGAATCCCGTGATGGATTGACGGAAAGACGAGTCTTTGTCAATGACCAATGAGGCAAAGTCACACACGCTGCGCCTGTGTGCTGTTCAAATCCCTCTCCTAGTAGAGCGAAGGGTCCCCCTAAATCACCGGCGGACAGCAGTGATGGATGCACTGCGGAGAGAAGCGATCGCTCGTGAAAATGTCATGGAAATGCGAACGACTCTGCAAGTAAATTCATGTTGTTACGGGACGGCTCCTCAGAGTCCTCGGAGCTGACGAAGCTCTTGGCGCCCTGAGATGATAATTGCTTTGCGTCAGATCACACGCCGTGCTCCCGTGTTGTTAGTCGTCGTTTTTTGATCTCATCGATGTGGAGTTAAATCCAGCTCGGCCGGCGAGATTAAAACCGATTAAAAGTTACGTGGCATATTGACGGAAAAGAACGAGCCTGAAACTCCACTCGTAAACTGGTTGGTCTCCTCTGGTTTGATCCATAGATATAATTGAGTATCATCTGCATAACAATGAAAGTTTATGGAGTGTTTCCTGATAATATTGCGGTACCTGAAATGCCAACCGACTGCTCCAGCTCTGTAACAGGATGTCATGGTCAATTGTGTCAAACGCAGCACTAAGGTCTAACAAGACCAGTTCAGAGATGAGTCCTTTATCAGCACTAAAGTCTAACAAGACCAGTACAGAGATGAGTCCTTTATCAGCACTAAAGTCTAACAAGACCAGTACAGAGATGAGTCCTTTATCAGCACTAAAGTCTAACAAGACCAGTACAGAGATGAGTCCTTTATCAGCACTATGGTCTAACAAGACCAGAACAGAGATGAGTCCTTTATCAGCACTAAAGTCTAACAAGACCAGTACAGAGATGAGTCCTTTATCAGCACTAAAGTCTAACAAGACCAGTACAGAGATGAGTCCTTTATCAGCACTAAAGTCTAACAAGACCAGGACAGAGATGAGTCCTTTATCAGCACTATGATCTAACAAGACCAGTACAGAGATGAGTCCTTTATCAGCACTAAAGTCTAACAAGACCAGTACAGAGATGAGTCCTTTATCAGCACTAAAGTCTGACAAGACCAGTACAGAGATGAGTCCTTTATCAGCACTAAGGTCTAACAAGACCAGTACAGAGATGAGTCCTTCATCAGCACTATAGTCTGACAAGACCAGTACAGAGATGAGTCCTTTATCAGCACTAAGGTCTAACAAGACCAGTACAGAGATGAGTCCTTTATCAGCACTAAGGTCTAACAAGACCAGTACAGAGATGAGTCCTTTATCAGCACTAAGGTCTAACAAGACCAGTTCAGACATGAGTCCTTTATCTGATCCCATTAGGAGGTAATTAGTAATGTTCACCAGTGCTGTCTCGGTGCTGTGGTGTTTTCTAAATCCTGACTGAAACTCCTCAAATAAACTATTATGATCTAGAAAGTCACACAACTGGTTTGCGACCACTTTCTCAAGGACCTTGGAGAGGAAGGGGAGGTTAGAGATCGGTCTGTAGTTAGCCAACACCTCTGGATCCAGAGTGGGCTTCTTCAGGAGAGGTTTAATAACAGCTACTTTGAAGGAGTGTGGTACGTGGCCTGTTAGCAAAGACACATTGATAATATCTAATAGAGAGCTGCCAATTAAAGGCAAAATGTCTTTAAGCAGCCTCGTCGGGATGGGGTCCAAGAGACAGGTAGACGTGTTAGAAGTAGAAACCGTTGACGATAATTGGTCACGGTTGATGGAGAATAACCATCCAAATATACACCAGGGCATACAGCGGTTTCAAGGCCACTCCACTTGAGGACAGATCGGCACTGGTTCATCAATCTTGCCTTTAATATTTAGAATATTTTCATTAAAGACGTTCATGAAGTCGTTACTACTAAAGTCTATAGGAATACTCGGCTCCACAGAGCTGTGACTCTCTGTCAGATAAAGTGCTAAAGAGAAACCTGGGGTTGTTCTTATTTTTCTCTATTACTGATGATTAATAGGCTGCTCTGAAATTACGGACGGCCTTCTTATATGTTTTAAGACTATCTCGCCAAACTAAGCGGGATTCTTCCAAATGAATGCTACCTTGACGATTCTTCGCCTCTTTAAACCAGCAATCTAATCCTCTGTGGTTGGGCTCCTTATCTCCCTCTTATCTGTTTGTGGTGCACTTTATTTCCCTTTTCATCCTCCTCCGCGATATCACTTTGCCCTTCAAGGGCGACATCGGCTCCCCCAGACCTGCTTTCAAAGTGACCCGTCAGTAAAATCTGATCCTTTTGAGAAAGAGCAGGACTGGGTCATTTGCATGCCAAAGTCTGGTTGATGGGGGGACCGAACGTCCTCCCTGGTGCCCTCTAACTCACCACGGCAGCAAGAAAAGGTCTCCTAATATCTCCACGGTAACTTGAGATTCTGTTGACAAAGAAAGTGGCAATGGCAGAATCCCCCCCGCCCCCCTCCCATAACCAAATCAGCATTTTTTTTTTGAGTTTGGTATAGGAATAGGTGACAATTCCGGATCAATGCGAGCACAAGCAAAATATGCCAGATCTGAAACTTTATCATAATATAAGCATTGCCAAAAAGAAAAAGAGGAGGAAAGTCATCACATTTAGTTCCAGACAGACTGTTGAGAAAGCAGAAAAGTTCCACTCGAGAAAACCGATCTGCGCTTTATTATTTTGTTTGTGTAGCACGGAAGAGAATATTGTTTCACAGTGATCAAACCGTTAATTATTAAATTAGACTGTCGAGCAGCTCGATTGCTCTCAAAATGGTGTGTGCCCGCTCTGCAGTTGAGGAGACAAACTGCTTCATCACCAATAATCCAATTTTAAAATCATTTTGCAAGGTTAATGTTGCCAGACTAATAGTTTTTTTGTGTGTTGTATTTTGTGTTTTTTTTTATTACTGTTACTGTGCTTTTTATAAAATTCTGGGCATAGATTGTTAAGAAGTGGATGTAGTCATTAGTTCCTGGACAACTTTGTGATTTTGTCCGTCGCCATTTTGTTCAATCAGGTTGCCGCCTGATTCCGAGATGCATCTTTTTGCCACCGCGCTTGATCCCACGACTATGATACCCAAAGCATAAACATTTGTCTGTGAGGATCCAAAACAAGCACATCGTCAACAGCAATATTTTTGCTAATGATATTAAAGGTTTGAATTTTTCATCATGACAACCACGACCGCATGAATAAAGTGTAAGGGCGCTTGTCGTCCATCGTTTTGACAAACTATCCCAGTTCCAACGTGTTCATCCACACTGGGTCTAAAACACTAAATCCACTTGTCAGATTTACTGATTCGCGGGGCTCCTTATTTGATTACCCGATTGACGTGAGAGGGTTGGCAGCAGCGTTGATGGCGAGGAAAGGTAAGAGCAACTGACAAGGGCACTGAGGGAAGCACCAAGGTCCTCGTGTCATACACACCCTGCACAGTGCCACTCATTGCTGCCGAGCTGTCATCTCAGACTCTCGATATATTAATATGTGTTTGGTGCTGATCTTATTAGAAGTGGTGAGATAAAAATAGATCGAGGAACAAACCGCTGAACACTATCATAGTATGTATTAATGAAGGAGAAAGTGGGAGATGGGACACCTGAGGGTTAATGGTATTGTAGCAAAACTACAACATAAGCAAAGAATCAATTTTAAAAGCCATCAATCCAGTGAGGCGTCGGATATGCATGTTGTCAGTTGACGAGTTCTTCAATGTGCGTTTGCTGCAAAATACAAACCGTATGAAATGCATTTTTTCTTATTGTCTGAACTGATTTCAGGAGTCTATCATGGCACTAACTGTTTGTCGTAAATATGTCGTCACGTCACGCTTGTGAGCACCGACTGAGTTGTCAAATTGAAGCTGTCACAGTTTAATTCAACGATGAGATCCAGTGAAATATGACTGCTGACAGAGAGATGTCGCCTCGCCGGTTTATTCCAAGTCATGTCATGGCGAGCGAAGGGTCGTCGGCCGTTTGTGGTTCAGGATGACATTCAGAAAGATGGAAGGCCATACATCCAGGCCCGCTCTTATTGCTGCGTTGATTCAACGTGAGGTATTGCACGAGAGAACAGATGCTGTGGCTATAAATGCGGCCGTTGTTCTGAGCTTCATAGAAATGACGGCAGGCTTTCGTGTGGTGGGTCGGGCAGAAAAGGAAGATTGTGGTCTTCATTAAATTGACCTTGATGTTAAAGATCTGAACTGAGCAACTTTCCCTCTCCAGGCCATCCCATATTTGGCAGGGCAAAACATCTGACGGTCCCCATTTCAAGTACAACTTCATTAGTTTGGCAGGTAGTTGGTCAGAAACCAAATTATTAATCATATTAAAGCCTTAAACTGCTGGTGGCGCTTGATGAAAGGTCAGGGGTTCCCTTAATTTAAATCGGGGATATCCTCTGGGGACCATGAAAGCCAAATATAGTATTCTATTTCGTAGTTGAGACATTTATACTCAACCCGACCTTCCCCCGCAGCAATGCTGCTCCATCAATCTCACAGCTACTCTTTCCAAGGATCGCCTGTGACTTCACCACAAGTACAATACACTTTTTGAATTACATAAAAAAAGGTTTAAAATAAAGCCAAGATATTTCTTTTATTTTGTATATGTAACTTAGCGGTGCAACATAAAGTAGTGCAGTGACAAGAAGCTTACCTCCATACCATACGTTCTTCAACTACATTGTCAGTTTGCAATGCACACAGTAATTGTGACAGTGTCATTGCAGTTAAGATTCAGAAATGTTGAATCTCTTGTGAGTCCTTTAACAAAACAATCGTAGTAGAACAGACCGTTGTCGAGGTGGGATTCGTACGAATACCTGTGGCGGTTTCGGTAAGCATGTGAACCGCCTATGACTACACAGTGACGATTGTTATCGGCTGATACTCAGTGAAACTATTGGCTATCGGGACGTTCCCTGATGAAGTTACTTTGTGAACAATAAATCTGTGTTGCAGTTGACAGGAGAGCTAGCAACACTAGCAGCTAACAACTGGATACCAAACTCTCAAAATTCCAAGAGATAGCTTAAGAAGCTCAAAAAAAGATCATTTAAACTATTAATGACGAGCTGTTTTACTTTCTTTTAATCCCTATTCATTTTAATTGTGTGTTTCTTTGCAAAAAACCCCTATATATGTTTTTAACAAAGTAAAAGGGTAATAACATTGAACCTTGTCGACCAGCTGCTATAATCAATATGGATCCTCAATGATCGTCACTTGGTATCGGCGAAAGTTACATTGGCTCTTTTAAAGAAAACTTGTGCTGATCCGATCTGTGACTCAATCGTGACTTTTATGATCCGTGGCTTCCCTTCCAAACCAGGGTCCGAGTTCCCAGGAGTGGTTGCATAAAGATTACAAAACCAAGCCTGTGCACTCCATGTGAAGGAGCCACGTTGAGCTCTGCTCCAGAGGTTGTTTGGTCTTTAATGGCTTTTCTTCTGAAGAGGCCTCGGTTGAAGCTGGTAGAGTAGTGTGTAATGTAAAAGAAAATAGAACAATGCAGTGAAACATTCATCACGGAATCATCCCGATGCGCTTCGGCCTTCGTTTACTCGCTAGCTCGCCCTGATGTTGCGGTTGTTGAATTCTGTTTGTTTTCAGTCAGCGGAGACGTGACCTCTGTCGCTGATACCTCGAAGTCCCATCTGCTCTCAGACACCCGCAGTGAGGTTGTGCTTTGGCAATATAATGATGTCCGAGCAATATTACTCCTTTGTTTTCTTCCTTTAGGTCACAATACATTAATTAAATTGGTAAACTATCCCCACCGTAAGAGCCGTAGCCTCATATGGGCCCATTAAACTATTAAACTTTCTTAAATATATAAATGCGCATTTGCCTGTAACTAGGGATGCACCGATCTGATCGGCGCCGATCCATATCGGCCGATATTCCCATTATCGGTTTTGATCGGCGTTCTCAAAACGGCCGATCAGATGACGTAACATCTGCGAGAACTATCAGACGTTTCAATCGCGGCGCAACAGAGACGATGCTCCCGGCGAGGGCCGCAGAGTGAGAGGTCCACGAGGGGATAGTCACCACCGAGCGGCGTCCCCGTCCCACGAGTTGAATCTCTGGGTCGACTCAGCCGACTCTCACATGTCTGCCCCTAGAGACTGATGCTCACGGTAAACGCAGCAAAGAGGGTTTTGATCAAGTTAGCGGAAGGATTTAAGTGACAACATCCGGTTTTGCAAAGTTAGCGGAAAGAACCACGTGAAACAACATCCGTTTTTCAAAATAAGATGTCGACAAATCATACACGAACATATAAAAGTAAACAATGAACTGATTTTGTATCTTTATAGATCGTTTCTGAGATTTAGCTTAAATTATACTAACATTAAAACATTTTTACTGTACCAAGGAAGAGTTTATAAAAATAAGTCAGACTTTTGTATGTTAAGAAAAGTCCTGTAAATAGATTTCCCCAAGAGTTCCAGGAAATGAATAATGCAGACGTGTTCCATACATATCTGAAATCCCCTACAATAGCAATCAAACAATTTTAATGTATCAATTAGGACATTTTTCAAAGTAAAAGTCCTAAATGTTTAAAGAAATCGGTAATTTCTTTAATGTTTGAGTTGCTTTATATATGTATTTCCTCATAGTCCTAGGCAATAATGCTACACAATAAATAGAATGCTTCAATCGACACCGTGATCGGTGATCGGCACCAAAAACCTGATCGGTGCATCTCTACCTGTAACAAGATACGTAGCCTTACAGTCAAGTTTGCATTCAAACGTAAAACAAAACTGCGATTCCTTTTACCATTTTAAAATAAAAGTCAGATTTATCTATGAGAGAGGAAGTAACATAAAGCCTCTGTACATTCTTCGTACAATATCAAAAGGTATACATCAAAACCAATAAGGCAAATACAAAACAGGCAATCAACCCAGAAAAATAAGCCTTCCATGTGGTTATTAACAATGTCTTTCCATGAGAAGTGAAAGCAATATTTACTTTTCCTGCTTCTCACCGGCCGAGTCGATGAATTTAATCACTTCTGCTGCCACAGCGGGGGCGCGACAGGTAGAGCAGGTGTTACGTGTGTGTGCATGTTATGATCAAAGAAGAAATGCTGACAAGCTGCGAGTCAAACTGTTGAGGGTGAAACCAGAGTGTGTGCTTGCATCACGGTGGTTATGCATGCACCTTTTGTTAGTGCGTGCCTCCTTCGTCCAAGAAATCCATTAATGTAATTATTTCTTTATTCCATCTGTGTATTTGAAGCACCTGTGCTCACCTGGGATTCATTCAACACTTCAGTGTCCTTTTGTTGAGTCTGGCCGGCCCCCAGGGTGACAATGGACCTCTCCCATGACATTATTACTTGCACACACACACACACTCACACTCACAATGCAGGTACTTAAATTGCTTGATGTCATGACTGACAGAACAATATAACATGCTTAAATATATAATAAATAAATATAAGAATAAAAGTATGAAGCAAGACCTGATTGATCTCCGTATTAATTAACGTTACACCACAGATTTTTATAAGATATCTAAAAAGCATTTTTTAATACGTTTACAATTGCTGTTTTATTAATAGCAATAATGATAATTAATAATACAATCATATAACAAAGTTAAATATTAATAGCAACTATATAAATATTCATATTATGGATTGATTTGTGTATTTGTTTTGACTCTAGGGGCGCAACAAATATAGTCACACCGAATTTTGTCTAGAAAATTCCTTTCATGGGACTTCCTAGAAAATAGCATGAGGCCTTTATAGAAACTGTTTTGAAGGTCGTGAAAGGGGTTAGCTGGTGGGACCTCATTTTTGGTCCCCACGGTGACACAAGTCTCCATGGGTCTGTGTGCACTCAGGTTAAAGTCCTCATCGGTATAAAAGTACAAGAACACACACACACACAAAACCCCATCACGCTGCTGCTCTTTTTCACTTCTAATTGGAGTACCACATGGAGTCAAGTCGAGTCTTGTTTGTGCTCGGGGACATAACAGACGGCGTAATTGAGTCTGGGTCAATAACGCGCGAGTTACATCTCCTTTATCACTCAGAGAGACACAAATCTGAATGTATTGTCGTAGTTTGCCATACCTTCGTGAGCCCTTCAAAATAATAGATTTGTCCATAGACATTGAGAGAAATTTTGGTTTAAGAGCGTATATATATATATCTATATGTATATATGTTGCATGTGTGCCTGGTACATTTAAATACAATACAACAGCTGGTGTTTGCACTCTGTCCCATTCAATTTATAATGGCTTTAACCCCCCTCCGCCTATCCATCCCTCTTTAGAACATGGAGCAGGAAGCACTTCTGAAGCCCAGTTGTGGGGAGGCACAGATGCTATTGCAGGCTTTTAAGGAACAGCAAGGTCTTCATCCAGGAGAGCCATGTGCTTTTTGTGGCATCCCAAGTGAAACTGTTATTAAACATATGCATATTTTTAACATTTTGCCACAGCCTCATGTGCAGAATCCTGTATTTCTATATATGTATATACAGGACTGTCTCAGAAAATTAGAATATTGTGATAAAGTTCTTTATTTTCTGTAATGCAATTAAAAAAACAAAAATGTCATGCATTCTGGATTCATTACAAATCAACTGAAATATTGCAAGCCTTTTATTCTTTTAATATTGCTGATTATGGCTTACAGCTTAAGAAAACTCTAAAATCCTATCTCATAAAATTTTAATATTTCCTCAGACCAAGTAAAAAAAAAGATTTATAACAGCAAAACAAAATCAAACATTTGAAAATGTGTTTCCAGGTGTTTGAGTTAATTAGACAATTCAAGTGATTTGTTTAATACCCTACTAGTATACTTTTTCATGATATTCTAATATTTAGAAATAGGATATTTGAGTTTTCTTAAGCTGTAAGCCATAATCAGCAATATTAAAAGAATAAAAGGCTTGCAATATTTCAGTTGATTTGTAATGAATCCAGAATGCATGACATTTTTGTTTTTTTAATTGCATTACAGAAAATAAAGAACTTTATCACAATATTCTAATTTTCTGAGACAGTCCTGTATATATATATACATACATATATATATACATATATATCTATATATATATATAGATTTATATATGCGTATATACATATATAAATATATATATATGCAGTGTATATATAAAGATATACACATATACATATATACATATATGTACTGTATATATACATATATATATCCATATATATATAAACATATATATATGTATATATACATATATATACATGTATACGTATATATACATATAAATATATATATGAACTGTATATATATACATATATATTTATATACATATACATAAACATATTTATAAATATTTAAACTCTCTATAGAGACAAATAAAAAGAGTTAGTCATCTCATTCATCCAGCCTGTGTATGAATGAGATGACTATTATTAATATATTCCCTCATTGTGTTGATGGAGTTTGCTCACTCAGTGGGTACAGTGATTATAGCAGCAGGAGATATGTTGCTTTATAAATACATAATTATATAGAAAGTCGCAGTATAAAGAACATTTATATCCATAAAATCAGAGCAAAGAAAGCGTGGGATCTGCATTTTCATTCATCCCAGTTCCTGTAACCTCCAACATCGTGACTTTTGTTTGTGCTGTCGGACACAAATCTTTGCATGTAAACTATTAATAGCAAATGGCTTCAATGTTCTTTTAAAAATAGATACAGTATCTTAAATATTGCAATATTCAAGTATCTGTAATACCTTACACCTCCACTGAGAATAAAAGTGCAGGTCGGCACTCTTAATTCATCTCGACGTCTTCGGCATTCGAGGATAATATTATAGAACGATTTAAACATTACTACACTAGCAGTGAACTTTTACTCTAAACCCTTTATGTTAATTACATTACATTTAACTGACGCTTTTATCCAAAGCGACTTACAATCATACACACAGCTACAGGTAACAGGGTTAAGTGTCTTGCTCAAGGACACATCAACTATGGCGAGGATTGAACCCCAAACCCCCTGATTGAAAGACGGACCTGCTAACCGCTGACCCACAGTCGCCACATTTCCAGCTTTTTTTATTTTTTTACATTGTGGCTGACTTTAGTGGACCAAAGATCTTTTTTTTTATGGCCCTTGAACTCAAATCCCCGGCTCAAGGAGGGGGGCTGCCGGGCTCCGACTCTTGGTCCACCACATAATGTACCGTGTCCCAGTGGGACGTCTTATCCTTATCCAGCATCGACGTGGAGTTTCAACAGAATTGTCAAAAGATGCCGGAATAAAAGGGGGGAGGGGGAGGAGAGATATAAAAAGATTTGAACAAAAAAAGCATAACAAATCACGGCACTAGTGATGACTGTCTTGTTACATTTTTTAAAGTAAAATAACACTAATAGCACCGTCTGACGGAGATGGATCACTCGCACATTGAGCTTCTGCCTTCACACACACATTGAGCTTCTGCCTTCACACACACATTGAGCTTCTGCCTTCACACACACATTGAGCTTCTGCCTTCACACACACATTGAGCTTCTGCCTTCACACACACATTGAAATTCTGCCTTCACACACACATTGAGCTTCTGCCTTCACACACACATTGAGCTTCTGCCTTCACACACACATTGAGCTTCTGCCTTCACACACACATGGCATCCATCCAGACCGGCGCTCTGTGATGCTGTATCGGCTTCAGTGCACATTCTCCCCACAGCGAAACTGTCTAATGCAGCATATTACTTTCATCTCCTCCTTTGTTTCTCTCTCTGTGTATATGCAGGTATTCTCACTTTTTTAGGCACGTGTACTTAGATTTTTACCGGTTGGCATGTTTGCATCTTCCCCGTCTTTCTTTGATCCAAAAAAATCTAATTGTTAAAAAAAATGTGGTCACATTTTACTGAAAGTAATAGTTCTCGAGAATTTTTTTGAAATGCATTGTTTAATTCACACAATGATTTTGAATAATGAGCAGTTATGAATAATGACGGCTGCGGTCTCGAGTATTTCGAGCAGAATAGATCATCTTTTTTGACATTCTGGTTTAAACGGTCTAAAACAATATAATATACATGATAACATATATTGATCTTTCACATCAAATTAAATAACACAACTTGGGCTACAAGAATATGTAAGCCTATTCAACACAACTCAAACACCAACTCAAATAATCATTAAAATATCATAATCATAATTTTGTCAGGAGTTGGCCCACTCGGCATGTTTCCGGAACTGGCGACACGTAGCTCGGTGCTATCGGAAAAAGTGAGACGGCAGAAAGCAAGAGGACTTCACACAGATTATAAATATCAGAATCATTCTGCACCAAAGCATCACATAGATATGAGCCAAAGAACACAGCCACATGAATCGCTTTACAGTCAGCAAATGCTGCTTACATTTGTTGATGAGAAGAAGAAAATATGAATTTCTCCATAAGTAATATACAAGTGAAATATATGGTTTGGTTCAGAAGAAAACATATTTTAGAGACCTCGCCTAAATTCTCTTCACTAAAAACTCTAACTATTTTTCCGCTTCACTTTCAGTCAAATTTAGCAGAGTGACTGTCCACATGTGCTTTAATCTGGGTTAGATGGATAATCATCCTGAAACTTCTATTTTTGCTGTGTTTCATCTTTATTTACTCTTAACCAGTAACATATATACAAATATGTACACATCTGAACAAAAGCTCACATGTGTTGCCTTTATTTTAACTCCAACATTATTCAAATAGCCTTTATGGTTACAGAGATACACCCTTTTTAGTTTGGGTATGTTATTTCGAGCAGAAATAGGGCGGTTTTCAAAAGTGCGTGGAGAGTGTAAACAGATACTGACGTGAGAAATAGTTGATGTCGTAAAGATTTCAGCTCGAAACAGCGCTGAACATCAGACCCATTCCTCCAAATAAATGCGGTGATCACAATTATTTCTTTCATTGTGTGTTGAAATCTGGCCGTCTCAATCACAGACTGCATACAAAGTGAATGTAGTCACTGCGGCAACTGGACTACAATTTGGAAGTTTGGCATTTTGGCGGCCGCCATGTTGGTTTCTGGCTGTGGCCATCTTTTTCTTTTTGCAACCGGAATCACAAGAAGCCGGAGTCCAACATAACGCCGAATAAAACATTTTAAGGCGACTAAATCTTACAATTAATTTTCGTGAAGTGAAATGAAAAAGGTTAAAGTTGGGGGACGGGAAAAAACAAAACAGACAACTCCCGGGCAACGCCGTGGTAGTGACTCTGCTTTTTGGTGTATTTGACTTAAAATTTGAATAAACCATCATTTACGAAATGAACATCATGCTGTATTGCAGAAGACTTGAAGCTATAGATTGAGGTGTACAATGTTTATCCCGAGGGAAGTAAAGAAGGAAAGTAGAGTGATTTTCACTTATATACTACCGGAGGAGTCGCCCCCTGCTGGCCAGTAGAGAGACTGCAGCTATCAGACACTTCTGCAACGGCCTCACCTATCAGAACACGGAGGTCGCCGTTGGTAATGGACAGATTAGATGTCGTTGAGTTCTTGGCTGTCGATTGCTGATTCCTCTGCTGTGCGGATGCCTCGTGTGAGCTTTGGCTAAACTTCTTTAGTCCCCAAACATTCCCAGTGTCTTTACTCCAGGAGTCGATCACGGCGTGAATGGGATGAACGTTTTACAGCGACACAGAATGAAAGAAAATAAAGGACACTGGTGTATCCATTTATAATGCATATACTTTCCTCTCTTTCTTTCTCATGGCTCCTCTGTGACTCTTAACTCTCTCTCACACATACCCCCCCCCCCATCGTTCCCTTTCCCCTCTCGGTCGGCCCCCTCCTTGGTCCATATGGAAACTCTAAGAATAGCCCTGTCACCTGATGGGCCTGATAATACTGTATCGATGCCCCGCGCTACCCTGTATGGGAGTGCATGCTGCATCCGTATGTGTGTGTGTATGTGGTGTGTTTGCCACCAGGAAGTGTGTGGGTGGGAGGTGAGGGGGGTGGGGGTGGGGGGGGGGGTGATTAGGAGGGATGGGTATCGGTTTTTTTTCTTTTCGATACCGGTGCTAAACCGGTACTTTTAAAACGATACCGGTGCCTGAACGGTGCCTGAACCGATACTTCTTTTTTTTACGCACAATAAGGACATTAAAAACCTCTTTGGCCATATTCCCTGTAGAAGCCGTTATCATGGAGCACTGACACACAACGGATATCAGACTGTTAACATACACAATATATGTTCTCCATTATATGATGTGATATGTATCGTCATGTGCAGACTTTATAGGGTTAACCTGTCACTGTGTTGATGGGCAAAGAGAACAACCAATCAGAGGGACTGAAGATGACACGTGACAAATAAAGTTTTGCTTCTGACAGCGAGAGTTACACTGAAACAAAGTGATGCCCCATGGTCTTTATTCCTCCGTCATTATATTCCCGGTAACACCGGGTATACAGCCGGGACCGCTGCACATCAACACATCTGCTAGCAGACTGTCACGCTCGTAGCTCGTGCTAGCTACGAGCTAGCTTAAGCATGGTTATAATGGCTAATTTATTATTTCTTGGCCTACTTTTATGAATGCAAGACTTGCAGTCAACGTTACGGTACTAATCTGAGTTAAGGCTGCTCGTCATACTCGGTCTCCACGTGTTCAGGGGAACCGGTGACGGTCTCCCCATCGCACCCAGCCTGACGCTGGTGTGCTCGACACGGGCTCACGTAGTCACACACGGCGCAGCCTCCGCTGTCAAAGTTAAATATGAGAGGCTCGTAACCTGCTGACAGGGCGGAGTCACCAGAGAAGTTCACAACAATAGTTTTTTTCAATTTCAATCGGCTCAGGCACCGAAATGTGCGTTGCGTTTCGGTCCGGGTAATACCGGTTGTATTGGAACCGGTACCATATTGGCACCGGGTTTCGGTACCCAACCCTAGTGATTAGTGGGTTGTTGACATCCAGAGTCCTATTCTGCATGAGGCTTAAGTCACCCAGGGGAGCACTGTGTTCCGAATTAGTGCAGCTCGAACCCCTCTTCCTCGACCTCCATACCCCACTAGCCTACCTGTCTCTCTCTCTCTCTCTCTCTCTGTTTTGTCGTGGCTCTCTATCCGGCAGCTTTTCCGCTCCTCTTTCTTCTCTCTGACTCACACGTCAATATCTCTGTGTACACTTAACCTTTTACACGTTTTATCCTGTGCCTCTCACTGATCACATACACACACACACACACACACACACACACACACACACACACTGGATCTTCTGTGATGACACATGTGGTTTATTCAGCGGGAGGCCCTGTGTACTCTCTCCTGCGTGCTAGTCTGTAGGAGAGGAAAGAGAGGACGGCGGAGCAGAGGGAAGGAGAGAGGAGGCAGCGCTTCCTTTAGTTCTGAAAGATCTTAAGCTTTTTCTTTGGAAGGAAGAGACACGTGCCTGAGCTTCTTTATTCACCCAAAGAAACGTGAATCTCTTTTTTCCAGCGTGGACTTGACAGCGTTAGTGGAGTTTCACCCCCAAAATAAAACACCAACTGCTGATGGGGACGTACCAAACTAAAATAACTAAGCATAACTCCTTCATGATGCCCCCCTGAGATAGGAAAGTGACCCACGGTGAGCGTTGTCGACGGGGGGGGCTAGTGAGAGTGGGCTCACCTGTGTGCGCGGATGTGTCGGCGCGCATCACGGCAGAGCGATGCGACCCGAGAAGTGATAACGGGGGGGGGGGGGGGGGGGGTGCTGAGCGATTAAATATATCTCTTGTTCTATTTTGTGGTGCCCCCTCAGGATTATTAAAATAGTTGGCAACAAATTTCATTATCGATTCGTTGTGTTGCGCGATTATTACGGCGCTCAAAAAGTCACGGAGTATAAACAACGTTGAGTTGAGCGCAGAGCGGCGCAGGAGAAACAAGAGCGGAGGGAGAGACGGAACGCTGCGTTATGAGAGCCAATCAGCGCTGAGCTGCTCCTCTGTTGATGAATCTAATTGGCTGCTGCTGCTCACGTGGCGCTGGATGCGGAAGTCATTCACGTCGTCGGAGACATTCACGGAGCTGTGTGCGCCTCCGGGTGACGTTATGAACCCAGACACCAGGGCGCTACATGTCACGACGTGTGTGGCATTTCCACAAGAGTATAACATAGAAAACGTGGTTATTTATTCCGTGGCGGATAGCGGAAAATATTTTTCCACGTAGAAAGGCAACGGAGATAAACCACGCCGCCACTCGCTCTGTGCGCTGCGCGTGCAGACATCATTTAACGGAGCGGAGCAGCGCGTGCGCTCTGATCATGGACGGATTAAGAAACCACGGGCCCCTGGGCCTGGACGTGTCAAGCCCCCCCCCCCCACCCGCAAAAAAATAAAATAATTACATATAATTTTTTTTTTTACATCGCTAACAAAACAGTCCGTATGGAACAACGATACCGGAGCTGAGCAGACAACATAACGCGAATTATATGACCATGACATGAATGACTTAAGCCTAGCATATACCGGCTATGGCGCATCGTGTCATATCATCATATCAATACAAAGTTAATAACAGCTACTTCACGCAGAGGCTCTGGATTAGGGGCCCCCTGAGCTCATGGGCCCCTGGTGCCGGTAGGCTCGTTCGGTAATCCATCCCTCAGTAGGACTATTGGGGCCCTGTTACTGACATGAATGACTTAAGCCCAGCATATACCGGCTACGGCGCATCGTGTCATATCATCATATTCATATCAATACAATGTTAATAACAGCGACGTCACGCGGAGGCTCAGGCCCAGGGGCCCCCTGAGCTCATGGGCCCCTGGGCCTGGGCCCGGTAGGCCCGTTGGTTAATCCATCCCTGGCTCTGATCGCTCTTTTAATGAAGTATCGATACTAAAAATATGCAAATCACATCGTTTTTAACTTACGGGTACTTTGGTAGTATCGCTACACCGTGCAGCGTGACAGCAGTAGATGTAGCGGACTAACATTCAAGCTAACCTAACTTCCCAAACGCTTTCGACATCTGAACGCTGATTGGCCGAGACGCGACACGTCTCATCAAAGATGTTTTATTGCGAAGAGCACCATTAAACATTTTTTCCGTGTCTCACTGCAATCTCAACGGCAGCGGGCCAGGTGAAAAAAATTATAAATCGGATTTTTATCCGATTAATCGATTAATCGATAAAATAATCAACCGATTAATCGATTATCAAAATAATCGTTAGTTGCAGCCCTAATAGAAACACTCTCAGACAGCAGCTTGCTGTTACGTGAGCCTGCTGCCAGCCTGACTCCGCTGTTTTGGGTGAATGACTTCACGTGCGACCTGGAGGTGTTAACCACTTGTGTGCCAAATCTTTTATTTTTTATTATTTTTCATTAACATTCAGGGCTAATTAAAAAGGAACGCCACTGGCGCAGTCGTCGACCCGCGGTTGAAACTTGTCACAAGTGTTATTCCTCCGGATTCCAATTGAAGTGTCTTAATTATGACACAGTTCAGTTAGTGTGTGTAACTCTGCCTAATGATAAGTGACTGGGCACAGAGCATCGCCTCATGGAACACCCGCATGCCTTATTCATGTCGACTGTACAAGGAAACTGCATCGGGGCGCATGGCAGGCCCGGGGTGGGTAATCGGGAGAATCGGGAGAGTTCCCGGTGGGCCGCTTCACTTCTGGGCCGGTCGAGAATTTTATTTGTTGACATTTGTCACGTTAGTCCATCTTCTCTTAAAGTGGGCTACACATGTTCCGCATTCTGACACTGAAGCCTCTGCATGGGTTGTACCATGCGAGGAAGTTCACCCCTCCCAAATAATAGAGTTGTTTCGGTCCTTAGCCGTCTTTTCCAAAAACACAAGTGGCAACTGGTAAAGAGAGACAAAGGCCTAATGATTAGCAACATAACTATTCGGCTAACGTTGTAGCCTTGATTAATATCATTGTAGCGTTGTCAACCTATTCCCAAGCAAAATATTAAATTGAATTAAAATATTAGCCTTTTTATATCACCCAAAATATGGTGATCCATAGACTTTGCAAATATTATGCAAATATTGATATATACTATTGATATTGAAGTATGCAGTAATATGACTCTTAATTTTTCTTTGTAGCTTTGGAGCAGCAGATAAGTTTAGTTTAGTTTAGTTTATTTCGATCAGCAATACTATACAAAAATCAAAATTTCAACAAAAGAAGAAAGTGGCCGACCGAAAGGGTCAAGGCTGAAGCTATCAAGCTTATAAGTGCCCTAACCTATGCTTTCATGAAAATACTTATTTTAGAGAACCATTACATATACCTATATATACATAAACATATAAACATATACACATGCATACAAATTCACACACCCATATAAACATATATACACACACATACCTACATATACATAAAACAATCAACAAAACAAAAACAAAAAAGCTTGTCCCCATTATCCGTTACTTATAATGCGTCATCAATGCTGATACGTCTGTACTTGTCCAAAGTCATGTCTTTAAATTTTTTTTTTAAATATCACCAGATTCTTACTTTCCTTGATGTCATCAGTTAAACTATTCCACTGTTTCACCCCACAGACAGATGTGCACATGTTTTTTAGAGTTGAATGAAGACAGTCTCCTGCTGAAAATGATGAGCCCGACATTCGCAATGAGGAGGCCATGACTAAAGGGACAGGTAGAGATAGGATAACAGAGGAAACTATATGATTTAAAGTGATATATTCTAAGAAAGAGCAGTATATGACAGTACTTGATGAACCAATATGCATTGTTTGCTCAGAAGTGGGTGTAGTAAAGGAGTAAATCACCACTTTATAATACTCATGCAGAAAAATGAAAATGACCATGACCATGACGGCCCCCATGAGGTCTCACTCCAACAAATCTGGCCTACTGCCTAATCTGAGTCTGACACCCCTGCTATGCCTTCTGCCTTTTTTAATGTTATGCATATTTTTTGTTAACTTCTCATTTTAAGTGGATTATTATTGTTGTATTTAACCTTTACATTATTTGTTGGACCATGGTATTAATAAAAGAACTACAGGATAGTAAGAGCTGAACTGCTTCATTTATCCAATTTCCACTACCATGAAAAAAGTGGGCTGGTCTTGAGCCTGAAATTCCCGGGCTGAAAAGTGGCCCCACTCCGGCCCTGGCGCACGGTGAGCTCCGACATCTGAGGACAGAAGCTTCACTTTGGGAAAAGAGTCGGCCCATTTCACCCTCCACCTTTTTAACAACGGAGCATATGTTTTAGCTCTGTGTTTTAGTCTAAACACAGAACTGCTGGCAGATACAGATGTATGTTGACCTGGAGTATGAACTACATAGGCTGGATATAAACCGTTGGTTTGTGGACTGATGGAATGAAGCCTGGAATTTGGCAATTTTGCCGCTGCTATCTTTGATTATGCCCATTTGTTTGTTTTTTGCAACCGATAAACGAAAGTTTAAATATTGTCTAATCCGGAGGAGTGGCGTATAGAAGTTGGATACGGCTCTGGCAGTGTCAGAGACCTGTTAATCACAGTAAGCTCCCCATAAAACATCCCCTGCTTTATGGTCTATCTGACACTAAATGACCATCATGTACTAAATGAACATCATGATGTATTGAAGAAGACTTGAAACTAGAGATTGAGACATAAACTCATGTTTACAATGTTTACTGAGGGAATAAATCACGAGAGGAATAGAGTCAATCTTCCGTTAAATCTGCCTTTCTTTTGCAACCAGAGGCTGGTCAGTAGAAATAATGTAAAACACATATACAGTAAGTACAGTTTGGCAAGAACAAAGGGGAATGAAGACTGTTCATTTGTTTTCTTTGGATGTTTGTATGGTCATGTGAGTCAGTATTGTCAGTGTAATGCAGTGTAATATAGTGATGCACTCACACTGGCCTAGTCTAGACCTAGACTCAGTCTAGACCTGCCTTGGCCCATTAAAGTCTTGGTCTTAACTTGAGCTCAGCCCCTTAAAGTCTTGGTCTTAACTTGAGCTCAGCCCCTTAAAGTCCTGGTCTTGGTGTTAACTTGTTCTCAGTCCCTTATAGTCTTGGTCTTGACTTGGGATCAGACCCTTAAAGTCTTGGTCTTGGTCTTGACTTGTTCTCAGCCCCTTACAGTCTTGGTCTTGACTTGTTCTCAACCCCTTAAAGTCTTGGTCTTGACTTGTTCTCAGCCCCTTAAAGTCTTGGTCTTGACTTGTTCTCAGCCCCTTACAGTCTTGGTCTTACCTGGGTCTCAACATACGATGGTCTTGGTCATGATTGGTCTCTCTTTAGGTGGTCTTGACTACAACACTGTAATAACTGGGTTATCATTGACACTACAGAGTCTTCACCGACTGCTTAATGAACCCCTATAAACCATACCAATGGCTTCTATTCAACAACAATATCATGTAGTGTTTTATAACTCGCGTACGTATAGTGCAACGTTCACCAGAGGAGTGTAATGGAACCTCCCCTTTTGTTCACCGTTATGTGAACACCATCTGGTTACTCAGAGCGCACTGCAGTTTGACATTATGGTCAGTGTGGAAAAGTCAGGGAAGGAAAGGTAAGGATGTTTATTCATGGAAAAAACATACAACGAAATTAAGTTGGCGACTCATCAGTCAGTACAGCAGCAGAAGGTAAAAACATGTATACAAACATTAAGACAAGACATTATAATTTAAAACAAGACATTTAAAAATAAATAATCATAAATAAAACAGAAAACACAGGCGTCAATGGCTTACAAGTGAACAAGTGTCGTATGATTGTGCTATCGGAGTACAGAAGCATGCGGATTGAGACGCAGCATAAATGTTTTTTGAATTCCATCTTGCAAGCTATTGTTTCACACTGTTGCCCTCCTTTGATAGTGTGAAAGCTTTTTCCTCTGTCCCAGAAGATGGCTGTGCTAAACCACAATAAGCTCTCTTTACATGGCAGATAACGGTGGCACCAGGGAGCCGTACTGGTTCCACTGTCAGAGGCCCAGCTCCTGTAAAGAAGTCTCCCCACAGACCCCCCTCTCCTCTATCAACCCCTCGTCTTATGTTAGCTCACTCATCTCTGCCTCTCTTTATCTCGCTGACATACTCATCTATATGTTTTTTGCCATTTAACAACCAGCTATTCTCATGCAGGTTCCCTCCCTTTTACTCCCATCGCACCTCAGCGTCGCTTTTATGACCGATACGTCGTTTCAAATACACCTTTTAGAGCTGGTAAATGTCAGGTGTGCTAGATCGCTCACCCTCCTTGCAGTGTTAACTCATTAGCCCTCTGATCCTGCACACTCACCCCCGCTGTGGATGTGAATCTTGAGTGTAAATGACTGGAAATCCTTCACATGTGCCAACGGAAATACTGTACTTTGGTGATGATGAGGTGTAAACATGATTTAGTTACCGTGAAGCGATATCATAGAAATAGAATAGGAGTCAAATGGACGTTGAATCATTTCCCGTGGTAAAGCCCCGGTTCTGACGAGTAAAGCCACGGCGGAAGTGTATTACAACTTTCATTCTCTCTGCTGACCAGCAGGGGGCGACTCCTCCGATTTCAAGAAAGACGTCAGATTGTATAGAATTTCATGGGTTGCAAAAAAAAACGACATGGCGAGGGGTCATATTCCATGATGGCGAACTCGAGGCTTCGAGGCCGGTCCACAAACCAAATGGGTGACGTCACGCTGCTCGTCTCTGTGTTGGGTTTCATGACCAGCGTAGCGTTAAAACTAGCCTGCTAGTTTCCCTGCTTGCTAGTGTAGTATATTTTCACCTACCCTGTAATATCAGTTTATACGAAATATGCAAAGTCAGAGCTCAAAGGTTTAAGAATCTATATAACATGCCTCGACTTTGGAAGACCACGTCTCTGGGAGTAGAGAAGAACATATGTAACGGGCCTGGGCGCAGGGACGTTAGTAGATAATTTCTAGAATATTACGTGATTCTGTCTTTAACTGGGTCACGGAGGCCACAGTTCAGTTTGAACTCAGATGTTCCACGTGTCTTTAGGTTCAACCTGAATTAGGTAATTTTGCATGAAGGTGATTGGTCCACGAAGGCCGGGGATAATAAACTCCTCCTATTTGGTTGTGTTTAAAATGTATGTTAAAATGTATGTTAAATAGACTTCTCCAATCAGGCCTTCTGATAGTCTCCAAGCGTTCCCGGGCGTTTGTTCCGACCTGTACTTTTTAAAGAATAAACCCAATATTCTTGCTAAGTGCTGTTGTCCATCGAATCTCTTTTTCCATCAACTTCTTCAAACCACCACGATCGGCGGGAGGAGAAACATTAGCCATCGGGAGCTAACTAGCCGACTAACTCATTAGTTAGCTAATTTAATAATTCCACCGTGAGCTAGCCCACAACCATGCTGGAATGCTTTAATGCTTTAATGCTATACTTGATTTGACACGTGCTGAACAAAGTGGTCAAAGTGGTCACTTATTTAACGAAAACAATGTGCTTTTCTACGCTGTGAAAAGAGTGTTTCAAATTGTTGAGTTTTTTAAATAATAATTGATTTCTTCCTTAGACCGATTGCCACTTATTCTCATTACATTCAAGAGAAGGCAACTAATATCTCCAAAACTAGAGGTGATTCACACCAAAACAATCCAGATTTTTAAATAGCACTTCAGCTCACTAGGAGAAATATAAATATTTTATGATTTGGGGGGGGGGGAGGTGGTCACTTTTAGTTTAAAATGTGGTTGTTTGGTCTGTTGGTTCTGTATGTTCCAACCTCATTGGACGATACTGGAGGTGTCTTTAAACGTGGAAATGTACAACACCCGAGGTCCCCTGCATTATAGACAGAAGGATCTTTTTTTTGTCGTTACACAACTGGTTTGGTGGTGATGAATTCACAGATGACTATCAGATTCCATTTTCCCACCCGGTGAGTCAGCCGCCGTCATGTTCCAGGAGGCGAGAAGCCCTCCCAGGGTAACAGACACAGCGGTTGCAATCAACGCCCCCTAAATACCTCACTCTCTGACAGACAGCGGCGCCCCCGAACGTCTCCGTCAGACGGCGACTCCACGGCGGATGATTCACCGACGCGGCGTCGCCGGTGGCGACGTCCGCCCTGTGTCCGCGGAGGTCTCTCTGTCGTGCAAAAGCAGTACATTAGCCATTAACCTTTACCACAGAACAGATGGCGTCATGAAGATCTTGATATATTGTGTATGTTCTGTAAGTGCTGAGGCTGAGAGGAGGTCATGAATAGCTGGAGCTGCATGGTCCCCCCTTACACTTTCACAAACCCAGGAGAAGTAAATGTGTCACTATCCAATGGACCCCCATCCAGCTTGAGTACAAGAGGATGTTAACAGCTGCTGTTTGCTGGCGAGGGAGGTGTGCTCGTGCCCCCAGATGACATCAAGCCTGACTGGAGCACAATTGTTTGAAAGGAAAGGAAGACCTTTGATATCTCGAAAAAAAACATTTCCACTTACGGCCTTTTTCCAGAGCTTCCCCCTGTATCACATGGAGACTTGGTCTGCAAAGTGATTTGGGTGATCTCCTCAGTTATAATTGTTTGTTTTGTTTGTTTGTGTATTTTATTCAGTCAATCAAATCAAATACAATATAATATTATTTTATATAATATACAAAAGAGTAAGACTGAAAAGGTATAGGTAGAAGCAAAAAATGCTTATAAATGCCCATCCTAAATTAAAATCAAATAAATCAGAAAATTAATATAAAATAAAGAAAAAACAACAAAGAAAATACAAAACAAAATCTATTTATATATATATATAAATAAATAAATTCATGTGAGGAATTAATTATGTCCGTTCATATTGTTGTGTTTTTCTTTATGTCGATAAATTATGTGTTGCAAAACACATGCACATGGTGTCCAGTCCCAAAAAACACTGTAGCTGTGATTCCTTTGCCTGCCAAGGACTCAAAACACTGTTAAACACTTTGTTTGTTTTTCATCCCATGAGGATAAATACAGCATTTTAGCCCAAAGTGGCTCTTCTTCACGTAAAGAGGAGTTTTGTACACATACTTGTAGTTTCAAGATCTGAAAACATATGTATTTCCTATATGTCGTGTATGTCTGGGTGTGTCCGGACACATGGCCAACGCTCATTTCATGAACAATGAGGTCACAGTCTTAAGAGCTGCCATCAATGCCTTTTAGTGGCTAAGTCGAGAAGAAACTTTTTTTCCCACACGGTCTTTTTTTTTTACTCAGCAGAATGACAAATTGTGTAGGCCAACCAAAAAAGAGATATTTTCATTGGATTTGTGATTATTGCAGATAATAAGCTCCGTGGCAAACACACAAGACACAGTGACGGCAGATTACTCGGCTGATGAAGTTTAGTGGTCTCTTTTGGTAGCAACTCCCTTTTTATTTATTTAAGACATTTAATAGCACATTAATTCACAGTTTGGGCATTTACTGAAATATAACATGTTTGAGAATATAAAACATTAAAATCTCTAAACCTTCTTTCAGGCTTCTATCCAAAAACCTATAAACAAACTCCCACTGACTTCCAGACGATAGACTCATTTCCTGGTTTTAAGACCTATTTCTGTCACCTGACATGTAGACTCTATACATGCCGTCCCGGTCTCGAGTTCATATATCTGAATTTGGGTTTTGCTTCGGTTCTGTTTCAAACTGAGAGATTGAGAAATGTCGGTTGGCATCTTTTCTGAAGAGCTATTCCTGCTCATGGACTCGTGTTTTTTTAATCACAGATTTCAGAGTGTTGCTTTGAGATCATAAGAGTTCCTGAGATGAAGTCAAGTAACCTAAACATCCTCTCTGACCAGATTCTTGGACCAGAGAGGATACAGAAAGTAGTCCATAAATCCATAAAGTACAAATTATGAAATGTACAGAAAACAAGTAACATAATAAAAGCAGGCCCCCCAAAAAGAAGCTTTTTAAAGTTAAAATACCCAAGAAAGACTCTTCAAGTGATACTGAAATCCATAATAGAAACAAGTGCGTGATCCTACGTTTCCCATGATGCCTTAGGGCTGGATTGTGGTACACAAAATAAACATGCCTCATTGGAGGAGGTCAGGACGAAGGTGTGTCATACCACATATGGCGGTCTGATGGAGATTGTCAGTACATGTCCAATATGTAGCGCGTGATATACCCTTAGCCGTGGTCTTTATACCTCTGTGTGTGTGTGTGTGTGTGTGTGAGTGTGTGTATGAGAGAGAGCAGGAATAGACTTGCACATCGTTTATGAACAACTTGACATATTCATGGCCATCTGTTGTTTAGAGGCGATGCTCCATGAGAGACGGGAGGAGGTGTCAGACCTCATCAGGGTTTGTTCTCCACTGAAGGTCCAGACAAAGTCATCTTCTGTTTCTCTGGGTTTTGGACCCGTCATCCTATTCCTTATTTGCATGTTGACGTCAACAAGCAGACGGAAACTTTCCAAATATTTTCTGGAGCGGAGGTAATCTAATTTTGTATTTTTATTTCTCCCCCAAGCCTCCAACACTCTCCATGAGGTATTCATAATTCATACGGGACCCGAATGTGTTGAGACTCTTGGACGCATATGAGGGAATACAAAAGAATAGCTCAATCATTTCTGTGTTAAATCATTTAATTTATTATCACTTCATCTTCAATGTCCTTTTTATTACACATCTTTTTGTTCTTTGAAGAGTAGTTGCAATATTGACAAAATGACCAAAAGCATGCAGGTAGAAATAGAGATCTGTACTTCAAAGAGCATGATTCACCTCCTCTGTGTTGTGATGAAAGCACTTTGTAGTTCGGGTTGTCCATTTCCCTTGTTTTTCCTCTCTGCCTCTCGGCTCACACACATTGTACTCGGCGTAATGCGAAAGTGAGCGCGCGTGTGTGTGTGTGTAGGTGTGTGTAA
Source organism: Pseudoliparis swirei (assembly GCF_029220125.1). Taxonomy (NCBI): domain Eukaryota; kingdom Metazoa; phylum Chordata; class Actinopteri; order Perciformes; family Liparidae; genus Pseudoliparis; species Pseudoliparis swirei. The sequence continues at coordinate 3,537,193 of NC_079389.1, read as the reverse complement.
GTGAGAGATGAGGTTTATGTCCATATCAGGTTTGAGTACCTGTGAATGTTGAGAGGCGCTGAGCGACCCACTCTCAGTCCGCTGAGAGAACAGCTGGATGAAGGTCGTCCTGGAGAGAGCGGCCACAATGTGGGTTAAGACCGGATCCTTTACGGACCCCCGCTCCACTTGAACCCCTTCTGGCTATTGTGCTCTGCCAAGTGAGTCACGTGTCTGCACGTGTGTGCACAGGGCCGGGCGGAAGCTAACGGTTTATGTTTGTTAGTTTTTTGAAAATGTGTTGCACCCTGAACACGAACTGTTCGGAAACACGTCGTTCTTCTGTTTTGAAACTTTTATTTAACACGTTCCCAGTTAAAAAAAGCATTTGTTGTGTTGTCTTCAGCCTGCTTACTGCGCCTGTCCTTCACATACCTCTCTCTTAAAGAGACAGCGCCCCTCTCTTTAAGACACAGCGCCCCTCTCTTAAAGAGACAGTGCACTCTTAACGAGACAGTGCCCCTCTCGTAAAGAGATAGCGCCCTCGTAAAGAGACAGTGTCCCTCTCTGAAAGAGACAGCGCCCCCCTTTCTTTTTTGAGACAGTGGCCCTTTATTAAAGAGCCAGCGCTCTCTTAAAGAGTCAGTGCACCTCTCTTAAAGAAACAGCGCCCCTCTCTTAAAGAGACAGCGCCTCTCTCAGCGCTCTTTTAAAGAGATAATTCCCCTCTCTTAAATAGACAGTGCCCCTCTCTTAAAGAGACAGCGCCCCTCTCTCAAAGAGACAGTCCCCTGTCTTTAAGTGACAGCTCTCTCTTAAAGAGACAGCGCATTTCTCTTAAAGAGACAGCGCCGCTCTTTCTTTTTTGAGACAGCGCCCCTCTCTTAATCAGACAGCGGCCTCTTTCAAAGGGACAACAAGCACTTTCATCTCTTCACAGTTAGCATGTGCACAGGTGATCAACACTCTAATATGTAGAAACAACATATTAATTAACCTTAAACACACATTAAAAGTAAATTATTAGAAATGGACACAGTTGTATTAAATCTGTAAGATATATGACATAACATATTTTAGGGTATCGAATTGCTTACAGGATATTAATCCTTTGTTTCATTGTGATTGCATATACCTCACTTCTTTCTTTCAGGATTTGTATGAAGGCAATAAAGTTGTCCATAAATATGAGATATGAGTTGGCAGTTCATTCCAATTCCTCCTTGGCATCGTGGAGGTTACTTTACGGCGTCTTTTTGACTGTAAAACTCCTCGTCTTCCTACTTCCTCATGGTACATTTAGTTCGTCAAGAATAATAATGACATCTTATAAATAACAACGCAACAAACAGCCGCTTTGAGCATCAACAACTTTGACGCGTGCTCATAGCTCACACACCACGGGGCCACGTCATGTGGACACTGGGTGGCGCTGTACTGATGTCTTGGGCTCAGGCATGTAGGACATTAGATCACTGTCGTTGTCAGCTGTTTGACCTCCGGGACGCTTTTGACCGCTTTACAGTTGCAGCTGGTCGTGCTAATACAAACCATATGTATTAGCAGTTCGATGGCACTTGAATGGCACTTACTTATAGTATTAGTTATGGTATTACTTATGGTATTACTTTTGGTATTATTAATGTTAGTACTTATGGTAATACTTATGGTATTACGTATGGTGTTTTATGGTATTACTTATGCCATAAGTAATACAATAAAAACACCATGAGTAATACCATACGTCTTATGGTTTTACTCATGTTGTTTTTATGGTAGTACTTATGGTAATACTCATGGTGTTACTCATGGTATTACTCATGGTATTACTAATGGTATTACTCATGGTATTACTTATGGTATAACTCGTGGTATTACTTATGGTATTGTAACAATTCGCCCTTATAATTCAATCAAGGGGAAAAGGTACAATACGCAAAAAATAGGGAATGGGCGGGTCTGCGAATTATGGTGTTAAGTGTCTGCTCAAACGGTCGTAAAAGAAAAACACACAGTCGAAATGCGTAAACTCAAATATTATTATATTAAATAAAATTCAATGCATCAGCTTCCAAAATGAACACACACTACAAACAATCAAACCCCCTCAAAACAAAATATAATCCCCGGATCCCGACAGTCCCCAAAGTCTTTGCAGTTCCCCAAAACAAAAGTAAACGACTGCACACGCACAAACCCCCCCCCCCCCCCAAAAACGGCAAACAGCTGCCCGAACAGGCAGAACGCGGCGGCTCCCGCCGCGCACTCCTCCCCGCTACTTCACTCCTACTTCACCCTAGTCCGGTCGGTGCTGGCCCGTTCACAGGGTTCCGGCTCAGTCTTCTCATGAATGATCCATTGTTGGCATAAACCACAATCAAGCAGTCGCCGCCCGTTATAATAAATAATCGAGCAGTCGGCGGATTGCTGCCGTCCTGAGCCGTTCACAACACCGGAGCCTGTCAGCGCTCCAAACAAAAAACCCTTGCGTCACCTCCCCCTCGTCACCTTTTATAGCCCGTGACACAACAATAATAATAATTACCATTATAATACAAAACACATGAGCCTAACTAAACCCAAGCTCACTTGAGGCCACTGATAAAAACACTGGTACGGCACATATACATAAAGGAAAATAAACGAGTAAAAGGTTTACCCTCTACCTGTGCCGTACACACAGGCCAAACCATGTGATCATTACAGTATTACTCATGGTATTACTTATGGTATTACTTATGGTATTACTCATGGCATTACTTATGGTATTACGTATGGTATTACTCATGGTATTACTTATGGTATTATTTATGGTATTACTTATGGTATTACTCACGGTATTACTTATGTAATTACTCATGGTATTACTCATGGTATTATTTATGGTATTATTTATGTAATTACTCATGGTATTACTTATGCTATTACTTATGTAATTACTCATGGTATTACTTATGTAATTACTCATGGTATTACTCATGGTATTACTCGTGGTGTTGTTATGGTTGTTGTTCTGAGTTGTTCTCATGGTTGATTCACTTATTCTAAGATGCTTTGGATAAAAGCCTCAGCTAAATGGCATGTGCTGTAATGTGATGTAATGTAATTCACAGAAGCAAGAGAGTGAACCGAGTATAAGATATATAAGTATAAATACATATAAGAAAGAGAATAAAAGGGACTGTAATACAGCACAGCCTGTCTGTGGATGATGTTCCTGACACAACAAAGTTAATGCGAGGTAATTGAGGCTTACGGCGAGCCTTAATTACGACAACCATGTCAAAACACTTCAGCGGCCAACAGTATGAGACGGGGCTCCTTTAACACCCAGCTTCACTTCTAGAACATTTGCACATCTCATCACCAGATGTGTGATACCTGTTTGGCTTTTTGCAACTAGTGTAGTATTAAAACATAATTAGCTTTCTAGCTATCTAGCGTTTATATCGATGTCTAGCCGGCTACCCGGTGAGAATGGCTGGCTAGTGAGCTACGTAGCGTACTAGCCAGCCATTCGTCTCCAGAGGAGCGACCAGACTTTTACACTAATGTGTGTTGTCATCATCACAACAATCACTATTCTATTTTTAGAATCGCTGTGTAAATCTATGAAAGCCCATTTTCGCCACAGTAAGAAAAAAATGTATTTAAGTTTAGAATTATGACTGACGGGATCCTAATTGTGTTCCCACAGTGACGGAAATGGGTTTCCATAGTAAAACAGTTCAATGTCCATTCTTATCTTGTTTTATTTCTATGGCTGGATTAGATATCGTTGCAGATATATTCATACACATGGACATAGTCATATTATCATAGTAAAATTAATAGTCATAATAGTGCAAAAATCATCGAGCTGCTCAGTCAGCAAGAAAAGATTCAGGGCAAAAAGACATAATTGTAGCGTTACATAAGAGTCCACACAGGAGAGAAACCCTTCAGTTGGTTTTTTGTCAAGCGTGAGAATTCATGGCGGACGGAGACCATTTAGCTGCTCCATCTGTTCATGAGAATCTCAGAGAGCTCCAACACCTTTTCCTTCATCCGTTGCACTTTACTCGTCATGATGTTTTATATTTTACTTTCTTCGTCTTGAATGCCGAGCAACTAATTTCCCCTCGGGAAGAATTAAGTATATTTTTTGTTGAAATGAACTGAGTTGGATTCTAAAGTTACAGAAGATTCCGGAAGCTACAGAGTTTAATATTCGGTACTTAAAACTTCTTTTGTTGCACACGCCGCTCAGCAACTTCTCACTGCGGACTGAACGGCTGCTGCGCCCCGTTCTCTTCAGACCTCCATGTGTGTGTGAGCCAAGCAACTGTGTAGCAGCACCAAATGGAAAACACAGAACTGTGAAGAAGATGCTTCTCTACGGGGTCAGATCAGTCTCAATAACTGCAAATGCAAACACACAGATTCACAAATGCGCACAGAACAATTCACAAGTATATTCGATTTAAGAATGCACAAATGTGCACAGAAGGATTTACAAATAAATTAGACTGGTTGAAAATGAGGGCGACATCTGATTGGTTACAGTCTATGTTGAAAAATACGCATTTGCGAATCGAGCCACGGCAGGGCAGTCTCAAAAACCCTCAAACAAACTATTGTGTAGCGACCCTCAAACAAATGCAGACATGAATATGTCTGCATTTGAAATGTATTTGTGAATCATTATGCGTGCATTTGTGACTCTAATTTATTTGTGATTCCTTCTGCGTGCATTTGTGAATCTTCGTGTTTTGCATTTGTGAGTCCCTCTGTGTGCATTTGTAGTTATTGAGACTGATCTGACCCCGTACCTCTCTGCCACTGTTGTATACGACATACACACTGTAAACCCCTCGTCTAGTATTCTTGCTGGCAGTTTGTGGAGTGTCATCCTGACCTCGGATTGCCGCTGACCCGTCTACTGAACCGTCTCCTCAGCCCTTCACACAGGACGGGGCCGTACACCGGTCCCTGTCCCTCTCCCTCATGTAGCAATACCCATGACATGCGTGAGTGTTGTTGTGTGAGGCGCGTCTCTATACTTGAGAAGCAGGCATCAGAATATTTCCCAGGGCCTCTTCACATATTTCAGCTGCTATACGTGTTGTTATTCTGAACTTGAGTAACCTGACAGGAACATAAGAACATTTAATATTTCAGATATATATTAACATCACGTTAACTTGTATGGCCTGCTCCTTGCGCGGCAGCTCTGTCACGTGTGTGTGTGTGTGTGTGTGAGTGTGCATGGGTAAATGAGAGGCTCATAGAGCGTTTTGTCTTGCTGAGGTTGAACGGCGCGATGTAAATGCAGTCGATTTGGCATTTTGTGCTGAAGGAAGCCCTCCCCTCTGAAAAGGGGGCGCTGAACTCCACCGAATCTATCTTTCAAGTTCATATCTCGTGTCTTTTGCAGGCGTATAACTTTGGAGTTTATGCCACGCAGAAACATCGAGATGTTAAAAGGCTTTAAAAATGCCTTTCGGTGCATTATTAATACACTTCGGTGTTGTAGAGTTTGGGTCCGTGGCTTTGCCATGTAGTATCGTGTAGTTTAGCCGTACGGGAACATCGTTTTACCTTTCGTAGGAGACTTTGCTGACAGTCGAGAGAGACGCTGTGTCTGCTTGTCGTTCATCGAGCCTCCCTCCTTCATTACACCATCGGAGGAGAAGACTGTACGGCCGGCGACCATCGCTGTCAGATCAGAGGAAGAAGCTTTCCGGTCTACTTTTTAAAAGTAACTTCGAGAGCGACTTGCATAACATTCCACATTCCACCCAGACAGTTTTGTGTTTTCCATGAAAACCCAACATTTTATTCATCAAATTAATTGCAAAATTAAAAGAACATATAGTCAAGACATTGACAAGGTTCGACATAATGATTTGTATTTGAAATATTAATGTTGTTCTTCAAACTTGTGGTTCAAAGGAAGGCCAGTTTTAGAGCTGCTCTCACCAGCATAACTGTTTTCAGCTGCGCTCACATAAAAAGTTTTTTCAAGGGTTTTCTACCCCTCCGCTAGTCTTCTGAGGCGATAACACAATGTACCATTAGAACACTGGAGATGGGCCTCTACACACCTCTGTAGAGACTTCATTAACAACCAGAGAATAGTCATTTACCACATTAAACATGTAGAGAGGGTATTTATAATTAATTTAATGTTATCTTCATTGAAAAAAAATGTTTTCTTTGAAACATAAGGATATTTCTAAGTGACCCCAAACATTTGAAATATATTGTGGCAGCCAGCCCCGGACGAGACCACGAGGGGAAGTCAGGGACGGTAAATACCGACTGTTCCCTGTACTTCCCCACTGCGGCCCAGAGAGGGAGCCAACGGGGCCCCGACAGCCAGACCGGCAGGCAACAAAAGTGGAAACACCTGGGGGTGATGGGAGGCACGGGCCGGCAACCAATCACCACCCGGGGCGTTACAGATAAAAGAAAGGACAGAAGCCCACAAGGGGAGAGTGGTGGAGACGAAGATACGAGAACAGATACGAGAGACGATTAGGAAGTATGGGCTGTGGGCCCCAGAGCGACTGGATAGAACTCTGTTTTGGAATACGCTTCTGGCTGCCTGAGCCTCGCCTGTCTGAATACCCCGATCCTGCCAGACCCTCGCCCGTACCCCGCGGACCCGATTGATCTAAACCTCTGGTATTGTGAAATAAAGACTTTGCATTTGGTTGTAAATTGGGTGTGGACAGTGGAATTATTATTTCTCAGTCACGGGGCACCCGCCGTGTGCCACATATGGTGGAGAATGCGGGTTTCGCATTCTGACTGAAGATAATGATTAAACCCCCCCAACTACAATGGAATCAAAGGATTTAACGGCGCTGATTGCACAACTCATGGCTAACAATCAACAGCTCATAGTTAACAATCAACAGCAGCAGACGCGCCACGACCAGACCCTGCTGGTGCAGCAGCAAACCACCGAGCTCCTGCGGACCCAACTCACGGAGCGTTACGAAGCCCAGGAGGAGCATGCTGGCTATGAGAGGGACCGCCGGCCCCCCCGCACGCTTCCTCACCAAGCAGACCCCCGCGGATGACATTGAGGTCTTCCTGCTCACCTTTGAGAGGACCGCGGTCAGAGAAGAGTGGCCTATCGACCAATGGGTAGGACTGATTAGCCCATTTTTGTCAGGCATAGCGCAGACTACCTACCAGGACGTAGCCACTGACCCCCTTACCACTTTTGACACCCTAAAACGGGAAATTTTGAAACGCCATGGGTTTACACTGATCACCCGAGCCCAGCGTTACCACGAGTGGGTATTCGACCCCACAGTCACCCCTCGAGCACAGATGCATGAGCTAGTGAGGCTTACCAATGCGTGGCTGATCTCAGAGCCAAAAACCCTCACTCCCATCGAACGGGTCATCATGGACCGATTCATGAGGTCACTTCCCTACGACGCCAAGAAATTGGTGTGTCAACAGAATCCCCAGAGCGTGGACCAGCTGGTGGATCTGCTGGAAGGGTACCAGGCCGCCCAGGGAGTACTGCGCAGTGGACGGCTGGGGAATACAGAAGCCCCCACGCGCCCCAAGAAGCGACAGCCCGAGGAGGTGCCCGTCGTGAGACCTACACAGGAAACACCATGGAGACGGCCCCCCACCAACCCCGACCACCGAAGGTGTTACGAGTGCGGGGAGGGAGGCCACATCGCCTGGAACTGTCCCCAGAAGGGTGATGTGCACATGGTCTCGGCCACCAGCGAGAAACCCGCCGGACGACCCTATGGGTTACTAACCACAGGCTGGGCGGAAGAGACGGGGGACTCACCCTCGACTCCGGTCACCGCTAACGGGCGAGACGCCATCGCCCTGATAGATTCCGGAAGCGTGGTGACGCTGGTGCGACCGGAGTTCGCCCAGCCCCCTCTCCTGGAAGACACACTGAGTGTCACGTGTATACATGGCGAGCACCGTCAGTACCCCACTACAAACATCACGTTAAAAACAATAAAGGGAACATACTCGGGCACAGCCGGGGTCGTACCAGGCCTACCAGTAGCCGTGCTCATCGGTCGGGACTTCCCCCTCTTCAGACAGCTGTGGCTGCGCCTGGCCATGGGAGGCCCGCAGAAGCCCCGAGGGGGCCCCTCGGCCCGCCTCCCAGGCAGCGCCACTCGGCACCCCGCCTCTGTGCGGTGCAGGACGTCGCCCTCCAAGGCTCCACCGACCCCCTCTCCGAAGGAGAGTCCAGCGCCGGGGAGGTAGTGGCGGAAGAGGAAGAGGGACCGGTGGAGACGAGGAAGGGAAAGGAACCCCCTCGAGGAAGAGGCAGACGCTTCCCCAGCAGAGAGGAAGCCGACCAATGGGACATGTTCCCTTCAACAACGACACCGACGTGGGCCCAAGGGCTGAGCCTCTAGCCGGAGATTCGGCTCTGCCCAGCTCGAGGATGTCAACCTCACCAGCGCTCTGCAGCAAGTCTCTGTGATCGACGGGCGACTCGTCAAGGGTGAGACAACGTGTATATCCTCACTTTGCCATTAAAAATGCATTATTATACCAGGTTGTCCGGAAAGCCTCCGTAACTAGTGACTTGTTGTTAGTACCACGGCCATTTATCCCCACGGTGCTGCGCTTAGCTCACACTCACCAGCTCGGAGCCCACCTAGGAGTAGAGAAACCCTAGAGAGGATTAAAGCCAGGTTTTACTGGCCAGGCATAAAGAAAGCCGTAGAATAGTACTGCCGGAGCTGTCCCGAGTGCCAACAGGTGGCACCCAGACCCCATCACCGCAACCCCCTAGTCCCCTTGCCTATAATTGCCGCACGTTTAGTCGAATAGGGATGGACCTGATCGGGCCACTGCCAAAAGTGCCCGAGGACACCAATACATCCTAGTGGTCCTAGACTACGCCACCAGGTACCCAAGCAATTCCCCACGCACCATGGCCTCCAAGGGAATAGCCCATGAGCTAATGCTAATGTTTTCACGGGTAGGCATCCCCGAGGAAATATTAACAGACCAAGGCACCCCCTTCATGTCCCGAATCATGAAAGACCTATACCGAGTCATGAACATTACCCAGTTGAGAACGTCAGTATACCACCCTCAGACTGACGGGCTGGTAGAGCGCTTCAACCAGACCCTGAAACAGATGTTGAGGAAAGTTATCGAAGCGGACGGAAGGAATTGGGATCAGCTCTTACCACACCTAATGTTTGCCATTCGTGAGGTGCCCCAGGCTTCCACAGGATTTTCTCCCTTCGAGCTGCTATACGGGAGACAACCCAGAGGACTCCTAGACCTGGCCAAAGAAGCCTGGGAGCAACAACCCTCACCCCATCGGACCCTGGTGGAACACGTGGAGGAGGTACAGGAGAGAATGGCCACTATATGGCCCATGGTAAGAGAACACATGGAGGCCGCCCAGGCCGCCCAAGCCCGTGTCTACAACAGGAGCGCACAGCCCCGGGTGTTCGGCGCCGGAGACAGAGTGTTGGTGCTGGTGCCCACATCGGAGTGCAAGTTCCTGGCCAAATGGCACGGGCCCTACGAGGTGATCGAAAAGGTGGGAGAGGTCAACTACCGCATTAGGCAGCCCGGGCGAAGACCACCAGAGAAGGTATATCACATCAATTTGTTAAAAAAATGGGTCGCCCGGGAGGCTGTGTGTGCTGTATCTCTCCCACCAGGCCCGTCAAAAACGGAGGCCGTAGTGGTACCTATGGGCGAGCAGCTATCCGAGAGACAACGCCAGGACCTCCGAGAGCTGATCGACCGCCATAGAGATGTGTTCTCTACGGAAGCCGGCCATACCAACCTTCTGCAACATCACATCATCACCGAGCCCGGAAAGAAGGTAAAGCTAAGGCCCTACCGAATCCCGGAGGCCCGGAGAGAAGCCGTGCGGCAAGAGGTTAAAACGATGTTACAGAACGGGATCATCGAAGAGTCCCATAGTGAGTGGAGTAGCCCCATTGTGCTGGTCCCCAAACCAGACGGAACCCTCAGGTTCTGTAATGATTTCCGGCAACTAAACCTGATATCCAAGTTCGACGCATACCCCATGCCTAGGGTGGATGAGTTGATCGAGCGGCTGGGGACCAGCCGATATATCACCACCCTAGACCTGACCAAGGGTTACTGGCAGGTACCCCTGGCGCCAGCGGCCCGGGAGAAGACCGCCTTCATCACCCCGACGGGTTGTTCCACTACCTAATGCTCCCGTTTGGCCTACATGGAGCCCCGGCCACCTTCCAGAGGCTGATGGACCGCGTCCTCCGGCCCCACCAGAAATATGCAGCAGCCTACATAGATGATATTGTCATCCATGGGGAGGAGTGGGGGACCCATCTCCAGCAGGTCACCGCCGTGCTGAGAGCCCTGAGAGGGGCCGGGCTGACCGCCAACCCCAAGAAGTGTCGCCTCGGCCTCTGGCACGCAGATTACCTGGGGTTTACAATAGGGCGTGGATGCGTCAAACCCCAGGCAGGCAAGGTCGAGGCGATACGAAACTGGCCCCGGCCCCAAACCAAAAAGCAGGTGCGAACCTTCGTGGGGCTCACCAGCTATTACCGCCGGTTTGTCCCCCATTTCTCCTCCCTCGCAGCACCCCTCACGGACCTCACCAGGAGCCGGCTGGCCGACCGGATCCTGTGGACAGAAGAGACGGAGAAGGCATTCCAAGAGCTCAAAGAGGCGCTCTGCTCAGGACCAGTGTTGGTGACCCCCGACTTCTCCAAACCCCTCATCGTCCAGACAGACGCATCGGAAACAGGGGTGGGTGCCGTTCTATCACAGCTGCAAGAAGGGGAGGAACACCCCATTACGTATATTAGCAGAAAACTGCTACCCCGAGAACAAAACTACTCAACGATCGAGAAAGAATGTTTAGCCATTAAATGGGCGTTGGAAGAGTTAAAATATTATTTGTTGGGACGGCACTTCACCCTTGTCACGGACCACGCCCCTCTCGTCTGGATGTCAAGGAACAAAGAAACTAATGCCAGGGTCACCCGCTGGTTCCTGTCCCTTCAATCCTTTGCCTTCTCCGTCGTCCACAGGTCCGGGGCCGCGCATGGGAACGCGGATGCCATGTCCCGGAGAGACGCCTTGGGGGGATGGGCCGCCCCTCCCTCCCGGTTGGAGCTGAGGAGGGGGGTGTGTGGCAGCCAGCCCCGGACGAGACCACGAGGGGAAGTCAGGGACGGTAAATACCGACTGTTCCCTGTACTTCCCCACTGCGGCCCAGAGAGGGAGCCAACGGGCCCCCGACAGCCAGACCGGCAGGCAACAAAAGTGGAAACACCTGGGGGTGATGGGAGGCACGGGCCGGCAACCAATCACCACCCGGGGCGTTACAGATAAAAGAAAGGACAGAAGCCCACAAGGGGGAGAGTGGTGGAGACGAAGATACGAGAACAGATACGAGAGACGATTAGGAAGTATGGGCTGTGGGCCCCAGAGCGACTGGATAGAACTCTGTTTTGGAATACGCTTCTGGCTGCCTGAGCCTCGCCTGTCTGAATACCCCGATCCTGCCAGACCCTCGCCCGTACCCCGCGGACCCGATTGATCTAAACCTCTGGTATTGTGAAATAAAGACTTTGCATTTGGTTGTAAATTGGGTGTGGACAGTGGAATTATTATTTCTCAGTCACGGGGCACCCGCCGTGTGCCACAATATATACTTTATATTCAGCCCTCGTCAGAAAGGCCCCATCAGAGAACACTCCAGTCCACTCCGCCTTTTGATTTATCTCAGGTGCCGATGTCCCGAGGCCTGGAGGACTCCGTCGTAGACACATCTAACGGGGCGTTTATTTGTTCGTGCACACGTTGTTGCTTTTCTGACATGAGCGTGTGTCACGGACGCTCCGGGGTAAGAGGGCCGTCAGCAGTGAATCACAAGGCAGTGAAAGAGGCAGAATGTCCCCTGAGCGCGACAACAATGGACACATGTGCTCGGCCTGAAACAGGCTGCCGTTGGTCACGTTGTCCTCTGTTTCTATTGGTCGACAGTAGTCACACGGTCTTCAGCGATCCCAGCTAATTGGTAACAGTGCGGATGAAGAGATGGATACTGATGAAGAGATAAAGAGACGGAGAGCTCCCTGGGAGAGCACCTCATGAGTGGGAGGTGCCTGCAGGTGAAGCCGGAGAGCCTCTTTACTCAATTAATGACAGCATGGCACGCGGCCTCTGGTTAAACACGCCCTCGCTGGATTCACGGCGGCTCCGGTGCAGCACCACGCCGTGCGCAAATTTAGAAACGTGCACTATGGTGTCTCTGCGGTGTCTAAATGTAGTCACCCCACCTCAGGAGCAACAAGTCCCCCCCCCCCCCCCCCCCCCCGTGTGTCGACGGGGCACTTTGTGGGACAGCTGTGCTCAGGTGGAGGACATATGGAGTTGGATAAAAGATGCTCGTAGATCACATGAGCAGTTATTGGCTGTGCGCCCTCCACCAGCCCTCCTCCAGCCCTCCTCCCTCCTTCCTTCTTCCTCCTCCCGATCTTCCTTCCTCCTTCCCCTCCCTCCGACACTCGTCTGCTCGCTCCTATCTTCTTTTTACTGATGAGATTAAGTGAATGATTCACGTTTGTAATAATATTGCAGTTTATCTTCCACACCAGAACTTCAGCACACGTGTAGTATTTATTATTTATATCTTCTTCTTCTTCTTCTACTTTATATTCATCTTCTTTACATTCTTCTTCTTTATATTCTTGTTCTTCTTCTTTATCTTCTTCTTCTTCTTCACTATCAGTTGTAGGGTTATTGATTGATGTGTTTCGGAGAACTCAAACGTGCCGTCGTCGATACCAGAAACACAAAGCCTGTGTTTTACATAATTATCGACCTCGTTGTTTATGGATTAAATGTTTGAGCGTCTTAATTACAGACGCGCTCCTCCGCCTCGGCCCTCGTGCTCGTGGGTCCGGGGAAACGGGAGCAGCTGTTGCGTAACTATCGATCGGAGCCGAGGCTCCAGTACGAGGGAGAACTTCAGAGGGACGACCTCTGAGGCGGAAGACGCTCGGCGCTCCACGGCTTCACGCCGGGAGAATCCCAGAGACGCTCCGTGTGTCTCATCCCCCCCCCCCCCCCAGACTGGTTTGCAATCAAGGGGAGGGGGGGGGGGGTAAAGTGTTGTGAGAGGCCGGATTGTGTCTCCGGACCGAGTCGGGTGTTTTCTGCTCGAGGCTTTTAACACAAACGGACCGGACCGGGGCCCACTGAGGGCCAGAGGGGGAGGGGTGGGGGTGATGTACACCCAGCGCCGCCGCTCCCATAATGCGCACGACGTTACGTGGGCACCAATTCTGAGATACGAGGCCGAGCAGTTGATTCTGTTATCATCACTCAGGGACTACATGATGATGATGATGATGATGATGATGATGATGATGATGATATGCTTAAAAGTCTAAAGATCAGACGGGAAGAATTGGCCGAGTCCGCTGCTCATTCAGCTGACTTCACGGTTTCAAATGTGACAGACTGGTTACATGGCGTGACTGATTTAGATTCTGGGCACCGAGTCCTGACGGGGCACCAAGAAATAGGCAACCCAAAAAAATCATCATAGTTATAATAATTATAATGCCGATATTATTTCAGTATTGAAATATTAGGCACCTTTTAGGCATGTACATCACAAAACAGGCAGAACAAGAGAGATGTTTAATTGCTCAAAAAAAGTTACGATGGTGGTGCACCCCCCCCCCCCCCCCAAAAACAACACATTCAACTTCTCAAGCTCGCCATGGGTGCCCTTTCCTATCTAAGGGGGGGGGGCATCATGAAGGAGTTATGCTTAGGGCAGCAAAATGGCCAGCAGCGGCAACGTGTACACCTGATGAATTACCTGCCGGTTATGAGAGAACACACGTCAAAGCGTTGCTGTCACACACACACACACACACACACACACACACACTGAACATTTGCACTAAATTGTTCATTTATTTCATATTGTTGTCCATATTCATAGTATCTATATCTTATCATGTCTCCTACCTCATCTACAACTTCATAACTTCTTCTGCCACCTGTACTTCACCTGCACTTTACACATATCACATATCTATGTCACATCTGCACTATTATCTATATTTATATTACCATTTGCACATACTCTGCACTCTTCTGCTTCGCACTTCTGGTTAGATGCTAACGTGTGTCTGGTCGAAGAGGCCTGACTGTTGCCCTCGAGTGACCCCTGTAACGTCTCGCTCCCTCACGTATGAATCCAGCTTCCTCTGACCTCGTGTATACAAATATGTGTGTCTTTTCCTTCATTGTGCATGAGCGACCTCTCTCAGATCAAGATATTAGATTTTTCTTTTTTTCCCTTGTAGTACTTTTAGAGCGAAGGAGCAAAAAAGGAGGAGGGTGGGCGGAGCGGACCGGCCTCAGGACTCACAGTCCACCGCGACCCCCCCTCAACCCCAACGCCTCCTCCTCTGTCCAGCTCCAGACTCGTCACCTTGTCATCATGAATATTCAACAAAGTGTCCTCTGTGTATTACTATGCAGCAAAGATCAATGCGTGGCCTCCCTGCATATGTGACACACACACACACACACACACACATACACACACACACAGACACACACACACAGTAGAGGCTGGATCCAAGACGCCGCTGACCACCCCGGAGGATACAATGAACTCCCCCTCTCCATTGTTTTAACATATAACATGTTTCTAATCAGCTAATGCTGCGCCGGGCTGACCTTTGACCTGATGAGGCCGTTCGCTCAATCCCGCAGGAAGAGAGAGAGCTCATCATGAAAGAGTTTTATTGGGAATACACCAGCCGGCACATCCGGAGCAAAGGGAGGGGGGGAGGAGGAGGGGAAGGGGGGGGTGGGCGGTAGTGGAAAGAGTCGGACAGACGGGAACCATGTGTGTGTGTGTGTGTGTAGAGGCCATGTGTGTGTGTGTGTGTTTGTGTGTGTTTGTGTTTGTCCCCAATATGCATATTTAGCTTGTGTACACACTTGCGTGTGTGTGTGTGTGGGAGCGGGCGGGCGGAGTACCAGTGTGTGTGTGTGTGAGTGTGGCGTACCAGTGTGTGTGTGTGTGTGTGTGGCGTACTAGTGTGTGTGTGTGTGTGTGTGAGTGTGGCGTACCAGTGTGTGTGTGTGTGAGAGTGTGGCGTACCAGTGTGTGTGTATGTGAGTGTGGCATACCAGTGTGTGTGTGTGTGTGTGTGGCGTACCAGTGTGTGTGTGTGTGTGTGGCGTACCAGTGTGTGTGTGTGTGTGTGTGTGAGTGTGGCGTACCAGTGTGTGTGTGTGTGTGTGTGTGAGTGTGGCGTACCAGTGTATGTGTGTGTGGCGTACCAGTGTGTGTGTGTGTGTGTGTGTGGCGTACCAGTGTGTGTGTGTGTGTGGCGTACCAGTGTGTGTGTGTGTGTGTGTGTGTGGCGTACCAGTGTGTGTGCTCGGCCGAGTGATTCAGCACTTCGGGGACAAGATTCATGTTTTATGTGTATCCTATAAAATACACGGTCTTTATTTGTACTTCTTCTTTTTCTGCTGCTGCAGCGCTGCTCTCTCTCTCTCCCTTTCTCTCATCTCTCTCTCCCTCTCTCTCTCTCTCCCTCCCTCTCTCTCTCCCCTCTCTCTCTTCCTCCCTCTCTCTCCCCTCTCTCTCTCCCTCTCTCCCTCCCTCCCTCTCTCTCCCTCTCTCTCTCTCCCTCCCTCCTCCCTCTCTCTCTTCCCTCCTCCCTCTCTCTTCCCTCCTCTCTCTCCTCTCTCTCCTCAGTCCTCTCCTCTCTTTCTCCACTCTCTCTCTCTCTCTTGCTCTATCCCTCTCTCCATCTCCCTACCTCTCCCTCTCTTTCTCATTCTCCCTCCATCTCTCTCTCCCTTTCTCTCTCTCCCCCCCCCTCTCTCTCCTCTCTCTCTCTCCTTCCCTTCTCTCTCCCCCTCTCTTTCCTCTCTCCCTCCTCCTCTCTCCTCTCTCTCTCCCTCCCTCTCTCTCCCCACTCTCTCTCCCTCTCTTTCTCCACTCTCTCTCTTGCTCTATCCCTCTCTCCATCTCCCTACCTCTCCCTCCCTCTCTCCCTCTCTTTCTCCACTCTCTCTCTCTTGCTCTATCCCTCTCTCCATCTCCCTACCTCTCCCCCTCTCTTTCTTTCTCTCTCTCCTCTCCCTCTCTCCTTCCCTTCTCTCTCCCCCTCTCTTTCCCTCTCTCTCTCTCTTTCTCTCTCTCTCTCCTCTCTCCTTCCATTCTCTCTCCCTCTCTCTCTCTCTCTCTCTCTCTCTCTTTCTCTCTCTCTCTCTCTTTGGCCCCTCTGTTGCTTTGTTTTGGCCTCAGACTTAAATGTCATGAACACGTATGGAGCCCCCCCCCTGAAGAAGTGCCGGGGGGTGTGAGCTGCTCAACCTCGGCGTGAGGCTCGCCTCTGGTGTGTTTACCTGCGCGCCGTGTGACGAGCGAGGGAACTCACCCGAGTGCACTTCGGGGAGCTTCCTGTGTGTTACCTAGCAACGGTGTGCTTGCACTGCAGAGTCTGCTTTAGTTTCCTCAAGGAGCCTCTTCTTCCTCGCCGCCCCCCGCTGCAGCGAGAGACTCAACAGCTGTCTGGAGGAAGAGCTCGGGGGGAGCGGGGTTGATGAAGACGTGGCGTGTCAGAAGTGGACGCGGTCGCCGTGACGTCACTAATCGGTTCGTCGACGTTTTGAAACCTCGAGTTCGACGTTTCGTCTTCGGTCATCTTGTATTATTATTTGCGACCATGAGAACGGAAGTGATCTTTTTTTTTTATGCGCCGGAGTAACTTACAGACGCCATATATATACGGTGCTGGAAGCGATAGCAACCTGTCAATCACCGTGTAGCCCCGCCCTCAAGCATCCCCTGCTCTCAAAACAGACCATAATGTACGAAATGACGACATCATGCTGTATTGAAGAAGACTTGAAACTAGAGACTGAGACATGAAGTCATGTTTACAATGTTTACTGAGGGAATACATCAAGAGAGAAGTAGAGTTATTGTATAGACTTCTATACAACCAGAGGAGTCGCCCCCTGGTGGTCAAGAGAGAGAATGCAGATTTAAAACATGAAGCATATACTTCTATACAACCAGAGGAGTCGCCCCCTGGTGGTCAAGAGAGAGAATGCAGATTTAACACATGAAACATATACTTCTATACAACCAGAGGAGTCACCCCCTGGTGGTCAGGAGAGAGAAGGCAGCTTTAAAACATGAAGCATATACTTCTATACAACCAGAGGAGTCGCCCCCTGGTGGTCAGGAGAGAGAATGCAGCTTTAAAACATGAAGCATATATGTCTATACAACCAGAGGAGTCGCCCCCTGGTGGTCAGGAGAGAGAATGCAGCTTTAAAACATGAAGCATATATGTCTATACAACCAGAGGAGTCGCCCCCTGGTGGTCAGGAGAGAGAATGCAGCTTTAAAACATGAAGCATAGACTTCTATACAACCAGAGGAGTCACCCCCTGGTGGTCAGGAGAGAGAAGGCAGCTTTAAAACATGAAGCATAGACTTCTATACAACCAGAGGAGTCGCCCCCTGGTGGTCAGGAGAGAGAATGCAGGTTCAGCGCTGACTCCACTTTTCAGGACCGGCGGGTGCACCTGGACTGACTGTAGACCTGCTGTCTGGCTGCCAATCATGTAGAGCCTCCATGGGTATATTTCTGTCCTATTAGTGGCACGTCTCTGCTGTCCGTCAGTTGGTCTGTCAGTCAGTCAGTCCAACTATCCGTCTCACATTTGTCCAGAGCTAAATATTTAATCTGCCACAGCCCATGAATGTTTTGCGGTTTATGTCACAACCGATTATTACTGATGCTGGACCCTCTGCAATTTGCTTACCAGCCTCATGTGGGAGTGGACGACGCCATCATCTACCTGCTGCAACGAGCTCAGTCGCACCTGGATGGAACCGGTGTCTCTGTGAGAGTCACTTTCTTTGACTTCTCCAGTGCATTTAACACCATCCAGCCACTGCTGCTGAGTGAGAAGCTGCAGTGGCAGTGTGACGCGTCCACCATCTCCTGGATCACTGACTACCTCACAGGCAGACCACAGTTTGTCAGAATGGGCGTGTGCTGCTGACGGTGGTCAGTGATGTTGGAAACCCACAGGAACTGTTCTGTCTCCTTCCTCTTCACCCTGTACACCAGTGACTTCCAGTACAACACGGAGTCATGCCATCTGCAGAAGTACTCTGATGATTCTGCAGTGGTCGGGTGTATTAGGGATGGACGGGAGGAGGAGTACAGGGCAGTGGTGAGTGACTTTGTAAAGTGGGCGGATGAGAACCACCTGCGGCTGAACGTGGCCAAGACCAGAGAGATGGTGGTGGACTTCAGGAGGAAGGCGACAGCTCCTACACCTCTGAGTGTCCTGGGAGTGGGCGTGGACATGGTGGAGGTACAAGTACCTGGGCGTCTCCATCGACAGCCGACTGAACTGGAAGGCCAACATCAACGCTGTGTACAAGAAGGGAGGAGTCGACTCTTTTCCTGAGAAAGCTTGATCCTTCAACGTGTGCAGCAAGATGCTGGAGTTATTCTACCAGTCGGTTGTGGCCAGTGTGCTGCACTTTGCCATTGTCTGCTGGGGAGCAGCATCGGAGCCGGTGACACCAGCCGTCTCAACAAACTGGTTAGGAAGGCTGGCTCCATCATCGGCTGCCAGCTGGAGCACCTGGAACAGGTGGTGGAGAGGAGGACGTTGAAGAAACTGGTGTCCATATTGGACAACCCGGACCACCCTCTCCACCACCTCCTACAGGGACAGAGGAGTACTTTCTCCAAACGTCTCCTCACGCTCCGCTGCCACAAGGACAGATACAGGAGAACATTCCTGCCGACGGCTATGAGGCTCTACAACAGATCACCTCTTGCCAGATCACCCTAACCCTTCTTATATTTGTGTTTTTTATTTTTATTTTTATTCTTGTGTGTTGCTGCTACTGGCTCGACAAATTTCCCCTTGGGGATTAATAAAGTATATATCTATCTATCTATCTATCTATCTATCTATTGGTGCGTCATGAGAGCTGTGAGGCTGGACTCAAAACACGGGAAAGTTGAGTCCATAAAACCAAAACAGTGAGCTGGAAGTCAACAAAACTATCTGTCGAGATGAGGGAACTGCTGGGTTAGGTGATCATTCTCATGGAAACTCTATATTACATGTCGTCTTTTTTAAATATATTGTTCATGAAACAGATCAGTGCAGTTTTAAGGCTTCCTTTGACCCTGCTGAGTCCTTGTGAAGCTACTATGTGTTTCATCTTAACCTTACTAAGGGTTTTTCTTTCCTAAACCTAATATTTAATAGTTTATTGTCAACCACCAGATGCGCTGTTCATATTGTTGTTGCTGTGTATTTTATTCAGTCAATTATTTTAATGCAATTCAATATTATTCAAAAAATACAAATAGGAAAGACTGAAAAGGTATAGGTCGAAGCAAAAATGCTTTTATATTCCTATCCTAACTTATTATGATCAAATAAATCAGATAATTAATATAAGATAAAGAAAAAGAATAAAGAAAATAAAAAATATTACATATATATGAATATATATATTTATATATATACACTACCGTTCAAAAGTTTGGGGTCACTTAGAAATGTCTTTATTTTTCAAAGAAAAGCACTGTTTTTTCAATAAAGATAACATTAATCAAAAATACACACTATACATTGTTAATGTGGTAAATGACTATTCTAGGTGGAAACGTCTGGTTTCTAATGAAATATCTCCAGAGGTGTATAGAGGCCCATTTCCATCAACTATCACTCCAGTGTTCTAATGGTACATTGTGTTTGCTAATCGCCTTAGAAGACTAATATCTGATTAGAAAACCCTTGTGCAATTATGTTAGCACAGCTGAAAACAGTTATGCTGGTGATATAAGCTATACATGGCCTTCCTTTGAGCTTGAAGTTTGACGAACAAAATTAATACTTCAAATATTAATCATTATTTCTAACCTTGTCAATGTCTTGACTATATTTTATATTCATTTGATAAATAAAAGTGTGATTTTTCATGGAAGATACGAAATTGTCTGGGTGACCCCAAACTTTTGAACGGTAGTGCATATATATATATATATATATATATATATTTACATACATCTTCCATATACATACATTTCAATCACACTTCTAACCCTCACAAATTGTTTTGTAAACAATTATTTTAAAAACGAAAAATTAGTTGACCATTCTTACATCCATTTTAACGTTGTTCCATAATTGGACTCCTACAATAGAAACACATCTTCTTTTAATCCCTTTTTTAGCCTTTTGTACAGTAAACTTACAAACATCTCAAATCATATGTACACTCATGTATTGAAGACAAACGTTGCACACAGTCCACAGTGACTTTGCTTTAGCTCTGTACTTTGACTGCATTATTTTATAACAAACCAAATCATTCCATTTCCTAACATGTGATCTGTAAAACAATGGCTCTGTGTGCTCATAGCAGCCACAAACATATCGTGGTCATTTCACGTATTTCAGGAATATCACGAGACATTTGAGACGTTCACGGCCAACGCGAATAAGCGGCAGGATTCTGTGTGACATTTTGACCCGGGGTTCAGTGATATTTGACCCCTCCATATTGAGAGCGGCCTTCGAACCAACGAGAAGGTGTTAAAGGATGGACTAACCTTTGAAAAGTACGCGATTGGCTGATTTTGCGACTAATACTCTGTACTGGAGAAATATCTTTCTCTTTCGTCTTGACCCGCGTGCTTCAAGCTGGATCCTGAGGAGCCGGGTTCATCACGAAGACCACGATCGTGAGCCGTGATTGTTTGTTTACACTTCTTGCCATTAAATGTTGTTAAACTTAATTCACGCGCATCCGGAGCCTGATGTCCATCATCTGTGAAGTGCCCAGTTTCAGTTACTCTGATTCAATTCAATTCAGTTTATTTGTATAGCCCAATTTCACAAATTACAAATTTGTCTCGGAGTGCTTTACAATCTGTACACATAGACATCCCTGCCCCAAAACCTCACATCGGATCAGGAGAAACTCCCAAATAACCCTTCAGGGGGAAAAAAGGGAAGAAACCTTCAGGAGAGCAACAGAGGAGGATCCCTCTCCAGGATGGACAGATGCAATAGATGTCATGTGACCAGAAGGACAGATTTAGAGTTTAAATACATTCAATGAATATGACAGAGTGTATGAATAGTTCGTAGTAGGCATATTCCACGATGGAGACCTCCACGATCCATCAGGCAGATGGCGGTAGAGAGAAGGAGTGGGCGGAGTCTCAACAGTGGGCGGAGTCTCAACAGGACAGTGGCGTCGTCGGTAGCAGGAATTCCACGACCCAGACCTCGACGATCCATCAGGCAGATATGATCTATGCCGTCTCATAGGGTCCGATGACCCCATGAGACGTGAA
This sequence comes from Pseudoliparis swirei, assembly GCF_029220125.1. Classification (NCBI taxonomy): domain Eukaryota; kingdom Metazoa; phylum Chordata; class Actinopteri; order Perciformes; family Liparidae; genus Pseudoliparis; species Pseudoliparis swirei. The sequence goes on along the minus strand of NC_079389.1, from coordinate 3,515,792 downwards.
GTCAAAAGGACTCCGGGGAGAAAGCAGAGTTAGTAATGTGTGATTGAGAGATGAAAAATTCATCCTTAAGGAGAGAAAAAAGAGGAGATAGGTGCTCAGTGCATCCTAAACGTCCCCCGGCAGCTATAAGCCTATAGCAGCATATCAAGGGGCTGGACCAGGTGAACCTGATTCAGCCCTAACTATAAGCTCTGTCAAAGAGGAAAGTCTTCAGTCTACTCTTAAACGAGGTGACTGTGTCTGCCTCCCGGACTGAAATTGGAAGCTGGTTCCATTAAAGAACCAGCTTCTCTTATAAGAGTCACACTCTATTCTCGCCAAGTAGAAGCGAGCTGAACCCCGTCGCCGAGGACCGGCACAGCGCCGTCCTCCCGGGAGCAGACGCGCTTATGCATCCTAACAGTTGCAGTTGATCCTCCACGTGTTCGCCGTGAGCCTGCGGAGAGACAAGAGGCCTCTCTATCAGACCAGTTAAACCAATCTAATTCAAGCTTGTTGATGGAAAAGGAGCAGACAGTGACCACTGCTGTGTGTGTGTGTGTGTGTGTGTGCACCTGTACTTCAAATGCGTCTCACTTATCCCCGGAGCTCCCCTTTGTTTGAGAGCGCTGCTATTTTTAGAGGCCGTGTCGAAAAGGTCAACTCCTCCATCGGCCGGGAAAACACAGCGGAACGAAGGTTCAACGGAAGAAAGCGAAGCGTCCTCTGGGAAACGCACGCCGCTTTGCCTCAAGTCACCCGCCGCGTGCTTTGCATCGCCGTGACGACGCCGGTGCGGGGTGCTCTCGTGTGACAGTAGAACAGGGCTTCTGCTCCTTGATCAATCATTAATACCATTTTTTTTTGTCTGAAGGCATCGTCATGCCTCAGTTCACTACAGGTCCCCAAAATGATGCCCAACTTCAAATGGTTTGAAGGCCCCCCCACACACACACACCATGACGGCCTGAACCCTGTGTGTGTGTGTGAAAGGTTGTGGTTCTCTTCTTTGTACAGCTCACCCTTTTCCACATCTACCGTATATGTCTGTTTCAACACCTATATTTATATATATACAGGACTGTCTCAGAAAATTAGAATATTGTGATAAAGTTCTTTATTTTCTGTAATGCAATTAAAAAAACAAAAATGTCATGCATTCTGGATTCATTACAAATCAACTGAAATATTGCAAGCCTTTTATTCTTTTAATATTGCTGATTATGGCTTACAGTTTAAGAAAACTCTAAAATCCTATCTCATAAAATTTTACTATTTCCTCAGACCAAGTAAAAAAAAGATTTATAACAGCTGAGTGTTTGTCAAGGCTCAGGAAACCCTTGCAGGTGTTTGAGTTAATTAGACAATTCAAGTGATTTGTTTAATACCCTACTAGTATACTTTTTCATGATATTCTAATATTTAGAGATAGGATATTTGAGTTTTCTTAAGCTGTAAGCCATAATCAGCAATAAATCAGAATAAAGGCTTGCAATATTTCAGTTGATTTGTAATGAATCCAGAATGCATGACATTTTGTTTTTAATTGCATTACAGAAAATAAAGAACTTCATCACAATATTCTAATTTTCTGAGACAGTCCTATATATAATATATATACATATATAAATATATACATATATAAATATATATATATATAAATATATTTATAAATATATATATATATATTGTTTATATATATAGTATACTGTATATATATACAGTATATTTATATATACGTATATCTATATATCTATTCGTTTATATATATATATATATATACATTTTGCTTTTTTTTCCCTTGCACCTCCAACAGAGAATATGTATTTATTACTGAAGGAGGCTTATTACTTAATATAAAAAGAAACACTCAAGAACTGTAAAAGTCCTACATCGACATTTCTGATTGAATAAAAGTACATTATCGTATAGAAGTTAGTATTTAAGAAACTTTTTATCAGCTAAACTAACCAAATGTAATTTAAAAAATGCTTTCTTTGCACAATATCACCTTTTTATATTTGTATATATTTCATCATTGGATATTTCTGGAAGTGAGATACATTCACAATGGAAAAGAAAATGAAATATTGTGTAGTTCCTGTTTGTAGTAATGACAAGAAAAGGTTTCTCAATTATGACTAAAGATCAAATAATATTAATATAATAATATTGTTCTCTCTGTGCAGCCGGTTCTCGTCATTATGAGAAAGTATCTCATACGAGATTCGGTTTACACTTTTCATTTGTGAATGCAATGCTCTTCTGGAGATGTTGTATATATTATTATTGCTGAAGTATTTTAATGGTGCTGTGGGGCTTTGAGGTGGAGCTGGTGTGAACTGCTTTACATACTCGTGGCTTGTTTCATCTCCAGCTTCAGTCTTCATCAACTCAGATTACGTGTTGCACATAAAATGCTGTCAGAAATCTGCCTTTAAAATGTATATTTCCAATTGGAATGAAGTGAGATGGACTTGAGTGCGTTCCCTGGAGGTGGGCGAGCTCCGGCGGTACAGCGGCGTCCAACACCGGCGTGCACGTCGCAGGCTTTGTGCTGCCAAGTTTATTTGATCGAAAAAAATGTAAACTCTTGAAGCTTTTTTTTCTTTTCTTTCTTTATTAATTATTTAAAATTGTTCTCGTTACTTTTGAAATGGTTTGACTCCCCCCCCCCCCTTCCTTCTCCCCACCACGTGCATCTCACTCACACACGGGCTAATTATAGTCCACTGTAATTACAAATGTGTCGTTTCTTATTAGGCCCTGAAGAGCAGACATGCAAATGAAACACTCGGTCTGACAGTTGGCTTCAAGATATATATATATATATATATATAATAGTATTTTATATATAGATATACTGTATATATATATAAACAATATATATATAATAAATATAATAGTCTTTTGCCGCACACTTTTATACTTTCAGTTTGACACAGAGTGAGTGAAAAAACAAACAAACAAAAAAACAGCTTAACCCTCAAATTTACCCATTTCAGGGTTTTAAAATGAAGGAAAAACATTTGTAAGTAAGTTTTCTGTGCTTACCTTATTTAGTGTAATCAACGTAAATAATCATGTGTTTATATTACCCAGACGATGTGACAGTGGAGGCTATGAGTGGTCAGGAGTGTCACGTTCAGACCGTTTCTTTATTTTGTAAATGTGAGACAGTCTTTGGTAATCCCTCCCACAATGTTTAACACATCTCTCTCTCTCTCTCTCTCTCACACACACGCACACACACACACACCTGTTCAAAGCCCCATATATACATTTGTACACATTTCAAACTTCAAACAAAAGAATCAGGTGGTTGCTATGGGAACCGTCTCATCCTGCTGTGTGCCCATCCCCACCTGTGAACCACACCTTCCAGACTAAACAATGATTCTCATCTTCTCTCTTTCTCCCTAAATACACCTTTATTGGACATGGATCACTTCTTTCATGTCTCTCCTAATACATATGCTACTATAGGATTGTTCTCTATCTGTCTGTCTGACTGAGAGTGACACACACCCTGTTTCATTCAAATCTCAGACGCACACACACACTCTCTTTCTAATGACTCCACCTGTGCGAGAAATACAGATACTATTTTGACGAGAACATTTATTTTTTTAAACTCCACCCACACTTATTAGGGGAGGGAGAAACATACAGCATGTTGCTGAGAAGTCCTCCAACATTACACCCTGCAGAGATATACGACTGCACCAAGAGGCTGAGTGAGTGCTGCCTTTGGTCATATTTTATTATATAATTTAAGCATCTTAAGACTATAAATAAACATAACTAAAGTTTAAATTCAATACAAATCCTCAAGACTCCTTTGGCTTGATTTTGAGTGAGCGGGTTAATATGACCCTGAACAGGTGTCTCATCTCTATTTATCTACATCAAACCATGAGAGAAAAAAAAGTTTAAAAATGCAAATAAAATTGAGGAGAAAGTACATGTCATGGGAGACTGATGCAATGTATATCTAGATTTTTCCAATGTACCTCAAATATAGTTTAAACATGTATTTTTCATTAAAACGAGTGAGTTCTCCTGAGTGAACTCTGATCTATGGAGGGGTGAATTACTCCATTACACTAACAACTGATTGAATAGTTACTCATGGTGTTGGTGATGAGGTACAACAAACATATTTATTAGGATTTTTTGGTTTCTGAAAACTTTTGGATGATTCAACATTCAGCGGGTCACATTGACATCAGCTGTTCCTAAAAAATAAACTTAACAGGAGGGTCAAAGGCGCTCGTTGGAGCTATTTATTTCATATTAGTAATTAGTTATTTTATTGACAAGTATTGTTTCATCATTCAGGTTGTTTTCTTATTTAGGTTTCGATGTTTTGATATATTAGAATAGCTTTTCTTGTGATAGTTTTTAGTTTAGATTAATGCATTGTTGTTGTTGTTGTTTAGATATATTTAGTCTTTTAGTTGTTAATTTGTTCGCTAATTGGGTAACACTGTGTGCACCTGTGGTTATATGTCGGAGTGGGTGGGTACAGGACCAGCATGCACCTGGAGAGGCAGCGTGAGGAGGTCCTTTGTTCTTTTGTTTGTTTAGTTTCGTTAAATAAATCATCAGGAAAGAAGAATCCTGAATGGACATTACTTTATTTTTGTTAAAACCACAAATCCCCTTGGTGCGTCATTGGCAATTTGATTCATGTTTGTTTTTCATTATATTATTATATCTGACAAATGGCCACTGCAGCGCTCATCTCTCTATTTTCTTTACAAAGCCTACATCTCTATCATTATTATTGCTGACGGCCTTTTTATTCTATACCTCTCTCTCTCGCTCTCTCCATCTCATTAAAACACATGCACATACACTCTAGGTGTATGCGTATTCACACACACACACACACAAAATAATATATATATATATATATATATATGCATCAAATACCAGGGATCAATGAGTCCTTTCACTGCTGGCTGGAGCCGGCCTCGCGTCTCCACCCAGAGCTCATCGTGGTGCCAGACCCTCTAATTGGTGGACTGGTGGATGAAGAGATCACCAACCTGACGGAGGCCAGGAGGCATCATTATCGGACGCACGTGTTCCCAACCGCAGCATATTTTGCCCGTTCCTTTGGCATCTTTAGGGCCTCTTGGCCTTCTTAAGACAACGAGTGTTTTTGTGTGAGTGTTTCTTGAGAATTGCTCCAGTTTTGAGTTTCGATAATAGTCGGTTATCTAACTGCAAGCAGGCGATGCTACATCTAAATATAGCGTGACAGACGTGTTACTTCCCCCGGAAACCTCCTCTGTTTTAATTCCCCGGGTCGCTCCGAGTCGACGGGGTCTTTGTGTTCAACTCGTCACCTTCGTCTTATCAGAAGAGAAAAACCCAAACGCTTTTTTTTGGTAGAAAGCAGCTAAAGAGTGTGTTCTCTGTTCCTCTGCCTCCTCGATCAACCCTGTAGTCCTGCAGCAGCTCTCCTGCCGAGCTCTGTGCTGCTCCCTAGCGGCCGAAGAGCGGTAAAGCATCCGAGAGCTCTACAGAGACGTAAGCGTGGCGGGAGGTCTGCACCTTCATCCTCATTTGAAAACAAGCAGGCGAGGTCAGAAGAAGCAGAATATGCTGATTACGTGAAGTCGGCATGACGCATCCCACAGGCTAAAACACAGGTGAGATCATTGATGGAACAAGCGCTACAGTCACATGTGTCACATTGATAATCAGCCGTCTGGTTAAGAGCCGTATCTGCGTGATGTATTGCACCGTGGGCACCGACGTCAGCCGGTGAGTTGCTCTTCTTCGGGGTTTCTTTGCGCTCGGCGAGTGATTGATTTAAATCCACAACGTTACGATGGCCTGTCAGCACGTCACCGGTTCCCAGTGAGTTCATTTGTCGGGCTGACAAGCACTAATTATGTGTTATGTGATTAACTGAGAGCATTAACTGGAAACACACACACACACACACACACACACTAAGTTCAATGTTACCATCAACCCCGCTGATTTATTTCCAAAGTGACCCTAAGATGAAATAACTTATGGCTTCTGATAAAACTGAACTTGGTGAACATAACTTGTATGCACACATAAGCACATATATATGAATATGAGAGTAGCTCAGAGTGCCTCTATGTGAGACGGTGCTTGTAAAGGTGTGCCATACACACACATGGTGGTTCGGTTCAGCTGACACACTTAAAGGGGACACGTCATGCTCGTTTTCAGCTTCCTATTGTTTGTATGTTTTGGTTTCTTCTTCATGTTCACGTGCTTTGATGGTCAATAAGAAATTATGTTTCTTTCACTGACTGTCTGGATACCCCTGTAATCTTCCTCTGCCTGAAACGCGCCGCTATTGCGCGCCTGTCTCTTTAAGAGCCTCCAAAGAACAAAGCAGCAAAGCCACCGATTGGCTTGCGAGAAAAGGTGAGTTGCACCTTTGTAAAGGTAGTCAAGCCATGGGTGGAGACACTCAAATGGAGGGTGCTGTTTTTTTTCTAATGAGCACGCATGTGACATAGAAGGGAGGAGGAGGAGGAGGAGGAGGAGGAGGAGGAGGAGGAGGAGGAGGAGGAGGAGGAGGAGGAGGAGCAGCATCTGAGTGGCTTGTAGAATCACATGGTTCTGATCACACAAGAAACTGACTTTGGTCGTCTTACTCCACAGTTTGTGGGTTGGAAAGCATCCAGATACCCAGATATATATGTAATTATATATATATATATATATATATAATTACAAGTCCTCTCACACTTTTTCAGCACGCGAGCTACTTATAAAATGACCAAGTCCAAATGATCTACCTACGGGGGGTGGGGGTGCAAATGACTGTGTTAACGCGACACTTGGGGACAGAATGACATGCTGCTGTGTAGATACGATCAACAACAGACATTTAGTTTTAAAAAAGAACTAAGACGTGCGATAGAGAAAATTACAGGGGGGCGGCCACATTTTTTTAATGTCATGCGATCTACCAATACTACGCCGCGATCGACTGGTCGGTCGCGATCGCCGTATTGAGCACCCCTGACGTAGAGGCTAAAAAATCCAGGCATTTAATAATTTGTTGCGTGTTTGTTTTGACATTAAATATTCCCCCCTCTGAGAGGTTGTGCGTGACCTCAACGCTGTCCTGCCCTGGCTTATCGGAAAATTAAGGAAACGGTGACAGCCGTTAAAAGCCCCCTAAGGCTGCCCGATATGACGCGTTGGGCAGAGTTGTTGGCACTCAGACTTTGGCATTAAACCGTCAGAATGCCAACATCGTGGAGAAGCTGACGGCTCTGCAAATGAAATTGGATCGATTTGAAATCCTATTGGCAAACGGGAGGAAAGTGGAGGAATAGTGGGTGCGCAAAATTGAATTGCAGCTACTGGAAGACCAAACAATCCCAATCTTATCTGCTTTCGGCTCCCTCTACCAGGACGGGCCTTGGCCAAGGCCGTGACTGGAACAACAACTCCCCCGAAGATCACTGAAGCGAGACTCTCTCATTCCCTTCCCCCTATCCACAGACACCTGTGGTTGTTTTCTCCCCAGGACCCTTCAAGGCCATCTCCATGGCAACGACCATCTTGTGGACTGAGAACTTTGTCTGTTGTGGACTGGGGGAGGACGATACATCAGGCCACTTACACACACAACCATCACACTGAAAAAGCACTCACTACCCCCCCCCCCCATCCCACGCCTTCGCCTGCTTTGCCCCCCCAGTAAGACAGGACGGGGTCTGCGTCCGTCGCCGTGCGGCGAAGGACCGGGCTGGCTGCTTGTCGGTGCTGGTTACCTTCTGCCCCAATGGCGGGCTATCGCCCAGTCTTTGGATTACCTCCCCTCCCCCCTTCCTACTCGTCGCAAGTCATATCTAAGATGTATGTGCTTATGTGCAATGGTGTTTTTTGTTTCTCCTGCTCCCACACTGTACCCCTCTCGGGGCATAGTCGGGGGGTGGCTTTTTCTTTTTCTCGCCTCTCTTCCCTCATGTTATGCTGTCATCTTTCATCCACCCTTTCCTAGATGGCACCGCGGACGGCGCCTCGGTGTCTTGGTGCGCGACTCTTGCACCTTCCGCCAAAAAAAGTTCCTCGTTTGTTTGTGAAAACATTCTTTGGCAATAAACCTGTTTCTGATTCTGATTCTGGTCCTGACGTGTGTTTATAACATCAAAAAAATAAATTAAAAAAATGACACTGATGTTGAAGAAAAAACAACATGGATGCCGCACCGTGACACACACACTGATATGAACGAGCCTATTGAATACACACTCATTAAAAATGACAGTTTTTTATATTTCAGGCTAATTTCTAAATGAAAAGTCGTGTAAAAAAAAAGAGAGAAGAAGACTAGCGCCGCCGCCACCGCTGTGGTGACACCTCTAACAAGACAGAGTTGCATTCTGGGAGGCGGCGTGTGAAGTATGTTCAGAGCCGAGTGACATTTGATCTGGCGCTGCGCTTAACGGCCGTCTGAGTGCGCGCTAATGTCCGCCGGTTAATGGCCGCTGTCAAACTCGAGTATTAACCCCGTCACTTCAGGCTAATAGCGGCACCCATCATTGCTCCCACCTTCACCTCTGGCAGCTCCCACACACACACACTCACACACTCATACACACACACTCACACACACATACACACCCACACACACACACTCATACACACACACATACACACTCACACACACACACTCACACACACACATACACACTCACACACTCACACACACACACACACTCACACACACTCACACACACACACTCACACACACACTCACACACACACACACACACACCACACACACACACACACACACACTCACACACACACACACACACACACTCACACACACACACACACACTCACACACACACACTCACACACACACACACACACTCACACACACACACACACTCTCACACACACACACACTCACACACACACACACACTCACACACACACACACACTCACACACACACACACACACACACACACACACAGACAGATTATCTCTGTTCAGGCTCTCATCTGTTTTGGTGCCCTCAATTTCTTCTCAGTGCCAACCGGGTCACGGCAGGCCCAAAGTTATGGCGCTACCCGTCATTAGTGTGGGGGGGGGGGGGGGACTTCCAGACACCGTTAGTCCCTCATTGTCTTTATTGCTGTTCTCAATCAGAGGAGGCGGAGGTCCCGTCCACACACCGTCGTCTCATCTGAGATCCGCGGTGCGTATGGCAGGAGCGCCCTATAACGGACCTGGAGGCCGGAGACTGGGGCGACGTGGACACACGCCTATTAGGCAGCACTTTTCATGGAGGTGTCATTTTTTTGTGGCGGGGTTATGGTTTCATTAACAAGAGGACATTTATCATGTTGTCAGGAAGAAATTATTCATATGCAAAGCCTGGTTATGAGGTCCATTTCCTTCCCCAGAGAGGCAGGTCAAACATCTCAACGCTCCATGAGGCAATATCTGTGAATCACATGTACTCTTACATTAGTTATGCTAATTGGAAAAGAACAACCAAAAGATGTGTGGGTGCACTTTGGTGTTATTCCAGTTGTTGTCGTTATTGTTGAATTCACGATTTTAAAAAAGTCTCGGGAGTCTCGTAGATGAGGAAGAACTTAAGCTTGAGAGTGATTGACTTCAATCCAACATAATCATACATGAGAGGGCAATCGGGTTTTATCATCTCATCGTCAGGCTATTCTTTTACGGTCTGCACTTGAATTGTCATTTCTTGGTCCGGGCCGGGTGAAGTGGATGTGGAAAGGCCTTTCAAGCTGCATTCTTTCTAATGGCCATCAGGGGGCGACTCCTCAGATTGTATAGAAGGGACAACCTTGTGATTGAAAAGTCGCTACCAGAGCTGTAACTTGACCAATAAAAGTTAAATATTCCAGGAAACTGTTGCTACACAAAACTCAAATGCTAGTGTGTGTGTGAATGGATTCCCTGTATCCAAAAAGGATTAATTCCATCTATCTTAGTGGTCTCTTCCTCGAATTGGGGCTGAGAAAGTACCCTGACATTGTCTTAGGATGTCCTTTGGAGGGACCCTGAGTTGCGCTGTGCGTTTGAAGCTTGTGAGTTTCAGACGCAACCAAGCTGACATCTTTTACATTCACACCACCCCCGTACCACAGCCTCCTCACACACAGCCGACCCGGCATCACCCTCATTACCGCTCCATTCAGCCCTCCAGCAGCCGCATCACAACCCGATTCATATTAATGTGCTAACCTATACACTTTATGCATTTGAAAGTGGATACACACACACGAAAATAAAACAAAATGTGTTTGCTTGCCATACACACACACACACACACACACACACACACACACAACTATACACACTTTGGTGGCAGGCTTTGCCAGAGGGGGGTTCGGACTCATTGATATTCTCCCCAAACCGCCCGGGGCTCCTCCGAGGAACCTCACTCTGCAGTGCTGCTGATGCGGCACATTCCTTCACTGCTGCAGACTTAAAATAGGATCAAAGGATGGAGAGAAAGATAGAGAGAGGGAGATAGAGGGAGATAAAGAGAGATAAAGAGACACAGAGTGACACAGAGAGAGAGATAAACAGAAAGACAGAGAGAGAGAGAGAGAGAAACAGACAGACAGAGAGAGAGAGAGAAACAGACAGACAGAGAGACATAGAGATATATGTATATATATATATATGATATCTACATATATATATATATATAGAGAGACAGAGACAGACAGACAGAGAGACAGAGATATATGTATATATATATATATACATATATAGAGAGAGACAGAGACAGACAGACAGAGAGACAGCAGAGAGAAAGAGAGACAAACAGAGAGAGTGAGAGAGAAACAGACATAGAGAGAGACATAGAGAGATATGTTTATATATAGAGAGAGAGACAGAGAGAGATATGTTTATATATATATATATAGAGAGAGAGTGAGAGAGACAGAGGGAGAGAGGGAGAGAGAGAGGAAGGTGTGTGAGCTGCACATTGACTCCTCAGTGAATTCTGTAATTTTGCTTTATATTTGTCTTTTTGCTGAGATTAAACATCTTTAAACTCCACCGTTTTTTGCTTCACCCCAAATTCTGCACATTGTAACTTGGTCTTTTATTTATTTCTCTGGCGAGGGGCCACAGGGCCACGGGGCTGTATTGAATCACTGCCACTCAAACCCAATTCCTGCTCCTCCTCTTCTTGCCCGTAATCAGGTTTCCTTTAAATGTGCAAAAGTCGATTGGGCAGAAAAGAAGAAAAGCCCTCGGCTGATATCCATCCTTTCTTTTTTTTTTGGGGTGCTGATTGACCTTTCTCTCTTTCCAATGTTATCCTCGTCAAGACGTCTTAATTTGTTGGTTCCCGTTGGCCTCATCGCCATGGAAACTCACATTTCAATCAAGAGACCCTGCAATTTAACCTTGCGTCCCCCCCCCCCCTCCCGCCCCCATTTACAAAAGGAGCTCGCCCTCCTCTCACTTGAGGGGTGTTCAGGCCTCGCGGTGAAGTCTGGGAACACGGGCGCTATCCGAGCTATTTGTGGGCGGAGCTCGCTGCGTTTCATTAAAAGTCTCCGTCGGAGGGCTCCACACCTCGGGGGCCAGCTCTAATCTCCTCCCTGGAGGGAGTTGGTGGTGGTGGGGGGGGGGACGACATTTTCTGACGTGCTTCATATACATATTCCCCAGAGGCACATTTCAGTGAACCCAGACGACGCCATTCACACTGAAAATATACGTGAAATGATGAGCAAGCGATTTGAAGACTGAATCTCTCCAGGGCTTCTTCTTCTCTCCTTGTGTTTCAAATGTATTATTCACTGTCAGCGCAGCAGGAGGCGTCGCGCGGGCCACACGGCAACACTTCAGGACCGTTTCTCAGCGAGCTCTTTCATTCTTAGCGTAGCAGTAGGTAACGACTCAGGGGGCGGTATTGTTTATGAAATAAAGATTGCTATGCTTCTCCAGACAACACCCCAAGGAGATGCTTCTCCATTTTAAAGAAGTCGTTAGCACCATCCCTTCCTGCGCGGCGGCCTCGCTGTGTTTCATATCGGCTATTGATTGAAGCTATGGGTTTTTCTCTTCGGAAAATAATCAATCAAAGATTATGTTTATTTCATGGCTCCACCGTTCCATCAAATATTGTTTGTGGATAATTTCCCCAAAATTCATGTTTGCCATACCTTTGGAGACTGTTGGATCTCAACCAGAGACGCCACATGTTCATCCTGAAGCCGTGAGTCGTTTTGGCCGTCGCCATCTTCGCTTTTTCAAAACTATTCAGCAGAAGTGATCACATTTGGACCCCAGAGGAGCAACATGGAGACGCCGTGTACAGATCTGGTAGCCGTAGAGACCTGTCAGTCACAAGGTGGCCCCGCCCATAAAGCATACATTACGCCGGGGCCACATGCAATTCAAGGGGCACCAAATTATTCAGCACACGGCTCCCGAGGAACAGTTGGCATGAAGTAAGATTTATCTCGGTCAATCGGGAGAGGAGGAATGAAGTCTCCGAATCCCTGTATCCGTGGTATTTCTTGCAAGAAGCAGCGTTGTGACACAACTCCCCAGGGCGCCCCGTGACACACGGTTCAATGAAATAAAAGTTACATTACTTATCCAACATGAGGGTTACGCCCCGACGCCACGGTCAAACCAACACAAGTGCTGTGTCCGGTTTGGATGAGAACTTGAAAAGAAGAAGTTACCTGAAGGGTCAGCTCCTCATCTGGATTGAGACCAGAGACCTCGTCTGAATTCAAATTAATTCAGTTTATTTTATATAGCCCAATATCGAGTAAAATAACTTCAGTTTTGTCTGAGTTTAACATCAAGAAGTTGCAGTTTATTCATGTGTTTATGTTTTTAAGACATGCTTGAAGTTTAGTGCTCTGGTTGGTCTCCTCTGGTGTGATCCATAGATATAGTTGAGTATCATCTGCATAACAATAAAAGTTTATTTAGTGTTTCCTGATAATATTGCCCAAAGGAAGCATGTATAAGGTAAATAAAATTGGTCCCAGCACAGAACCTTGTGGAACTCCGTGACTAACGTTGGTGGTTATCGAGGCGTCATCGTTTACAAATACAAACTGAGATCCATCAGATAAATAGGATTTAAACCAACTTAGTTCATGCATGCGGTTAAACTTAAAAGAGGAGGCAGGTCTGCTCCGTATTTCCGTCATAAAACTCAACGTTGCTCTATTTCCCCATCACGCGACCCTCTACTGCACCTTCAGCGTGGCCCCTCACACGGGAGCCTCTGCCACCAGAGTGTTCGAGTGTGTGTTGATGGGTGACTGCTGACTTGTGTTGTAAAGACTATAAAGGCACTATAAATGAATCCAGTACATTTACCACACACCTCCTTTTTATTGCCACAGATAGGGAGGCGTGCGGGCTTTATATAACAGGCTCACTTGGCCATACATCCGTACGTGCATACATGCACATCAGCGTGTGACGGACACAGACCGCCTGGCACAGCTCCGGGGCCTCAGCGCTCCTCTTCATTTGCGAGCGTTTAACCAAAGCTCTCCATCTTCATTTCCCCCTCCACGAGCTCTTGATGCACACTCGTCCGTCTCGGCTCTCTGATTGGCTCAAACTATTAGTCGTGAAAAAAAACGAGACAGCTCTTACAGCTTCATAATGGACTCCAGATTTTCGATGATTAAACGAGAGGAGAGAGGATGAAAGGAGGATGAAAATAAAATGACTTTAATCCCAGCAAAGCAACAAAAAAAAGCATTGCTCATCTCAAATGAAATGATCTTTCTAACTTTGATAATCCGATGTGATGTGATGCCGGGCAACTTCAACAGAAGTGCTGAGTCCCACTCACGGCGGTGGTGTTGTTGTTGTTGTTGTTTTGGGGTGATTTAAGAACACGGGCCTGAGGCAAAGCAATAGCAATAATCAAAGGGCTCGTTTATCCCGCTTCCACTGGGCGACATTTGCTCCCGCCCGGCAACAGGACATCTGACCGGCGGTAATGCAATTTCCTCGGAGGAGATTGGATTAAAATGTTCCGACCCGGCGAGTCTGCGTCAGATTCTGCTCTGATAAACTTTCGGGTTTCCCTGTATGGTCAACATGCTATATGATGGCGTCGGAATCTGAATATGATTCGGCGTGCGCGGTGTTCTTTCACGTGTCCACAATGTATCTCGGTACCTAGAAAAGTAGATGACGCACAGCTCTGTTGGCGTTTCTCTTTCTTCTGCTAATTTCTTGCAAATTAGACCCCCGGGGGGCCACATCGAGTCCCCTTCGTTTAGTATGTCCAGGTGCGTTAATCAAACTGCCTTTCTCTGTGACCCCGACTTATAGGATGGAGTGTTTAGAATGTCTGCGGACAAATTAAGGTGAACGGCCTCGGGGCGGACGGTCAGTTCCCCCTAACCACGTTATGTTCTATAGGAGGGGGGGGGGGGCAGTATAAATACAGGCATCAGAGGTCCCAGGGGAGAAAGGGTCTTGGCTTAGAGGGGCTGCTGGAATGGGACGGACATGGACTCTCATTCGTTCACATACAGGAGGAGAAAAAATGTAGGTATGTGCGCCTTCGTTTTGCTTCACGGAGGAGGAGTGTTTCTGAGATGACTGTTTCTGAGATGAGTGTTTCTGAGATGACTGTTCCTGAGATGAGTGTTTGAGATGACTGTTCCTGAGATGAGTGTTTCTGACATGACTGTTTCTGAGATGAGTGTTTCTGAGATGAGTGTTTCTGAGATGACTGTTTCTGAGATGAGTGTTTCTGAGATGACTGTTCCTGAGATGACTGTTTCTGAGATGACTGTTCCTGAGATGACTGGTCCTGAGATGAGTGTTTCTGAGATGACTGTTTCTGAGATGAGTGTTTCTGAGATGACTGTTTCTGAGATGACTGTTTCTGAGATGAGTGTTCCTGAGATGACTGTTCCTGAGATGACTGTTTCTGAGATGACTGTTCCTGAGATGACTGTTTCTGAGATGACTGTTTCTGAGATGACTGTTTCTGAGATGAGTGTTTCTGAGATGAGTGTTTCTGAGATGACTGTTTCTGAGATGAGTGTTTCTGAGATGACTGTTCCTGAGATGACTGTTTCTGAGATGACTGTTCCTGAGATGACTGTTTCTGAGATGACTGTTTCTGAGATGACTGTTTCTGAAATGACTGTTCCTGAGATGACTGGTTCTGAGATGACTGTTTCTGAGATGAGTGTTTCTCAGATGACTGTTTCTGAGATGACTGTTTCTGAGATGACTGTTCCTGAGATGAGTGTTTCTGAGATGACTGTTTCTGAGATGAGTGTTTCTGAGATGACTGTTTCTGAGATGAGTATTTCTGAGATGAGTGTTCCTGAGATGACTGTTTCTGAGATGATTGTTTCTGAGATGACTGTTTCTGAGATGAGTGTTTCTGAGATGACTGTTTCTGAGATGAGTGTTTCTCAGATGACTGTTTCTGAGATGAGTTTTTCTGAGATGACTGTCCCTGAGATGAGTGTTTCTGAGATGAGTGTTTCTGAGATGAGTGTTTCTGAGATGACTGTTCCTGAGATGACTGTTTCTGAGATGAGTGTTTCTGAGATGACTGTTCCTGAGATGAGTGTTTCTGAGATGAGTGTTTCTAAGATGAGTGTTTCTGAGATGAGTGTGTCTGAGATGACTGTTTCTGAGATGACTGTTCCTAAGATGACTGTTCCTGAGATGAGTGTTTCTGAGATGACTGTTTCTGAGATGACTGTTTCTGAGATGAGTGTTTCTGAGATGAGTGTTTCTGAGATGAGTGTTTCCGAGGAGTGTTTCTGAGATGAGTGTTTCTGAGATGAGTGTTTCTGAGATGAGTGTTTCTGAGATGACTGTTTCTGAGATGACTGTTTCTGAGATGACTGTTCCTGAGATGACTGTTTCTGAGATAAGTGTTTCTGAGATGACTGTTCCTGAGATGAGTGTTTCTGAGATGACTGTTTCTGAGAAGACTGTTTCTGAGATGAGTGTTTCTGAGATGAGTGTTTCTGAGATGACTGTTCCTGAGATGACTGTTTCTGAGATGAGTGTTTCTGAGATGACTGTTCCTGAGATGAGTGTTTCTGAGATGAGTGTTCCTGAGATGAGTGTTCCTGAGATGAGTGTTTCTGAGATGAGTGTTTCCGAGATGACTGTTTCTGAGATGAGTGTTTCTGATATGAGTGTTTCTGAGATGAGTGTTTCTGAGATGACTGTTCCTGAGATGACTGTTTCTGAGATGAGTGTTTCTGAGATGACTGTTCCTGAGATGACTGTTTCTGAGATGACTGTTTCTCTCCTCTCCTCTTCCTTTCCCTCTCCCACTCCATCTCCTGTCCTCTTCTGTCCTCTCCTCTTCCTCTCCATCTCCTGTCCTCTCCTGTCCTCTACTCTCATCTCCTCTCCTCTCTCATCTCCTCTTCTCTCATCTTCTCTCCTCTCTCGTCTCCTCTCACGTCTCCTCTTCCTCTGCTCTCCTCTCCTCCTCTCCTCTCCTAAATCCAGCTCCCTATGCTGTTTTCTTTCTTTTCCTCCTTTCTCACACTGTTTTCTTGTTACTCACGCAGCAGTCTAATGTTCTCCTCTGTTGAAAAGGAATATGGGATCATAATAATGCTGCGTTCCGTGAGAACTCATTTGCTTTGCTCCAAATCAAATTCAGTAACACTTCCAGGTCTCTTTGTCTCATATTAGTGTTCAGCTCGTGGTTTGGCCGACATCCTCCGCTTCCAGCTGCAGGTCATGCTGGTATCATTTAAATATCATCAACGTGATCCAACAGCAATACCGCGGTAGAGTCATAAACAATCCTCATCCTGCTGCTTAATGTATGCTAAACCTTCAGGATATTATTCCTTATGTTCCCTGGAAGCTGGCAGTATAGCCTGTGATCTAGATATAGAAAGAGCATCACCCCCACCCCCAGATGCAGACGTGTGAGGCTGCTGTGGTGCAGCTGCTCTGCAGGCGGAGGCCTCCATTGTTGAGCTGACAGTGTCAGCTGCTGGTTGGAGCCTCAACTGCAGCGTCTCCTGCGGCGCCGGCGGAGCGGGAGGCTTCCGCGGAGACGAAGAGACGACGCACCGTCTGCTGCCCGAGACGGAGGAACTGGTGAGGGAGGAGGATAGGATAGGATTGCATTATGCAATTAGAAAGCAACGTCATATATCTCCCCCTTCATGTGAAATATATAAGGCGTATTTATGTTAATTCCGTGGTAGCAGCAGACGTATATTCAGTTTTCATTTCACCGTGCTTCTGGTTTTTTAATTTCATTGAAATGACGTCTAATGAAAACAAGTCGTCCCTCCAACCTATAATCTATATTCACACGTCCGGGAGGCCGTTACAGATGATGGATATAGCAACAGGTGCGTCTGGTGTGCGGACCGGGAACGGGGACGCACACCAGCGCTGCAGCCCCCCCCCCCCACCTCCTCCTCCTCCTCATCTGCACATGAGCCCCGAATGTTTAATTACAACCACAAACAGCAGATGGCCCTCTTGAGTTTTGATTCCTGTGCCACGGGATGGAGAACGAGACGATTTGAACCTCCCCGAACGAGAGGAACAAGAAATCAAATTAAAAAAATTTAAAAAAGGTCACTCAATTATGTTGGCTTCTTATTCTGTGGCAACCGACTAGTCACCCCTAAAAGGTGGACTAGTGCGTAGAATCCCGTGTTGCATGGTGGTCTGTTCAAGTAAAGATTAAAGGAAACGTAGACCCCCCCCCCCCCACACCCCAGAGTCACCCACCCACCCCCACCCACCCTTCCATCGTTTGTGCTGGTGCTGAAATTAGCGGCGCTGTCCGCGGTGCTGAAAGCCGCACACAAGATGGAGCACGCAGTCCAGAGGGCTCGCGTTACCCCCACACACACACACACACACACAAAGACACACATTTGTCATCTTTTTTTTAAATTAATTTTTAATTATTGCAGTTTTACCTGAGGTGTAATGCGGTCCTCTTTGTCTTTTGTGTAATTTTTTTGCAAAATCAAAGTAATTCCGCTCATCTGCCTCGTTTCAAAGCAAATGTCATGAGGGGGGGGGGGGGGGGTTAAAAAGGAAGGGAGTGTGTGGGGCGGGAGGACATCCTCTCCACTCAGGCGTCCTAACGAGTGGTGAGGACTTGTTGATGGGGAGGCTCTGTTCATCCGGGGGTTCACAGGCTGAATCGCAGCTTCCTGTCGTTTTTTTTCCTTCTTCTTCTTCTTCTTCCTCTGAGCGTGGGGAAATTAATTGCGCCGTACACCATGTGATGCTGTATACTCCGCCGTACATGCATCTCCACACGACGTGGGCTGGTGAGCTCGAGGAGGATCCACCGGGTGGACAGAGGCTGCCGGTGGGGGATCCATAAGTTTATGTATCTGTATGCAGCTTGTCACACAATGCAGACGTCATCTCCTCAGGATTTTGATCAGCTTTGGCGATGTTTAGTTTTCCCCTCCGCGGCTCCTATCGCGCCCTGCTGCGAGTGTGGACTACAGTGAGGACGTCTGTGTTTCTGAGGACGTTATCCGGGCAGATGGAATACAAGTTGGCGTTCATTTGAGCCTCGACTGCATCGATTTATAACTCGCACCACGGTTGCGTAATTTTTTCCTTTCCTCTCTCTCCCCCATCCCCTAAATGTGTGATCCGTCACCGCAGGGTCGCGGTCGCGGATCTCCTCTTGCAAACTTGGGGAGTTCGTTTCGCCCCCGCGCAGCCGCCGCCGAGCCTGCGCTCGAGCGGTGATCCTCGCGCACATTGGAGACGCATGCGGTCCGCTCGGTTTGCTGGCGGCGCACATGCACAGGCTGTCCCCGCGCTGCTATACCCAAACGGCGACTTCTGCTAGAGCAACCGCGTCTGGGGGGAGGAGGAGGAGGAGGAGGAAGAGAAAAACGGGGGGTGAAAAGAAGGGGAAAGAGTGGGTGAAATGTGCCGCGAGGGCGCCGCAGACGGCGTCGGACACTAACAGGAGGCGACGCCACCGAACATGTCAGATAGACAATGAGCAAACACACCGCGGTGCAGGTATGAACGCTCCTCTGAGGTGTCGTTGCGCGTTGAGTTGGGCATTAGCTCCTCATCGAGACTATGGCTGGTGATGCATGCGGAATTACGCATGAACTGATCTCCTTTTTTTTTCTTTTTTCTCCATCATGTCCAAGAATATTTCGAGTGATGTTGAAAGCATTTTTAATATGACCATGTAGTATTTGGACAACAAAAAAGAAAACCAGCTGCTCCAAAAAACAACAACATATATATTGACATTTCACACCACGGAACGGACCACTTAGCCGCCACCATGGGACAGTGACCCGGGCTGCGAGCTCCGGGAGGCGGCTTTGTTTTGCGGTAGTCCGTGCGCTCCGCGCGCGGAACCCGGACCTGTGACTATTTTTTTTGTAATTTTGTTGTCGTTGAGCCATGGCCGCTGCCATCGCGAGCGGGCTGATCAGACAGAAGAGGCTGGCGCGGGAGCAGCATCTCGAGCGGCCCGTCATCAACCGACGGAGGAAGAAGAGCCCCAACAAGAAAAAGGGGCTCTGCAATGGGAACCTGGTCGACATTTTCTCTAAAGTGCGCATCTTCGGCCTCAGGAAACGGAGACTACGGAGACAAGGTGTGACGGGGAGCTGAAAGTGTGCTTTGTTTTGGCGCAGAGCGCGTGTACGAAAAAAACCAACCGAAAGAACATGTGCATACCTTCAACAACCACTGGTTGATGGCTCTTATCGGGCCTTTAGCAAGCATAGCTGGTAGTGGGTGATTTATTACTGCTTATACATCATCTTGACACATTGCGCCTGCGTGCGTAAAAAGTTAAATTGAGGAAGAGAGAGCGCTCCGTTTTGAGTATTGCACAACATGCCTCTGTGTCACAGCCGCTCCCCGGGGCCAGCTGACCGGCTGCCGGCACCGAACACTTCTTTAAAGACGGGTTTACTGGTCGTCATGAGGCAGGTGCACGATTTTCTGCACGGCTCGGGGCACGCGGGCCGGAAAAGCAGCTCATTCTGCAGGCATAAGAGAGAGAGAGAGAGAGAGAGAGAGATGAGTTCAAGTATTTCACTACTGGACCAGTGCCAACTGCGAGGATAATCTTTCTCTCTCTCACACACACACACACACACCTTAACACAACTTAACACACCTAAACACACAACAATACATGACTCCAATCATTTCCCCTTGTTAGAGAATGATGGAAGGCGATATTTATCATCAGGTGTCAGACCTGTTGACCCGCACAACTGGCAAACTGGCATCATAAAAAGCATTTATTTTTTCAAAAAAGCACATAGTCTCTCTCTCGCTCTCTCTTATTGTAACACTATACACTGTGATGTCCCCCTTCAATCACCCTTATAGTGATTACGTTGTATGATATTTATATAGCGGCACATCTGGGTCAGGTTCTTATTGGCTATCTGCTTCTTTCCACTCGGTGCATGTGCTAGGGTCCATGTGCGTGCACTGTGTCCCAGTGTGTGTGTGTGTGTATGTGTGTGTGTTTCGTCCCATCGTCTATCCACCTCCTCCTGTCACATTGGAATTGGCTTGTGGCACATATCTGTTTTTGTGTTGTCACTTTTTTCCTCATTCGAACATCAGCAGAGTCCAACGGCCGTGGATGCTGTCATTTGTGGTCCTGTCTGATTATAGCACGGGGGTGGGGGTGTGGGTGGGGGTGGGGGTCTGGGTGGGGGTTGTAGGGGGATTTTAGTATTTCATGGATGCGAATATTTGGGATGTGGGCCACTTTAAATCTGCGAGTCAACCCGGCCGTCCCTGACTCGAGTCGACAGCTTCGACCTACACGGGGGCCGACAAGCAGGACCCGGAGAAGCAGTGGGATTAAAATGAAACAGAGCGACTCTGTCCTGACTCTTAAAGGGCCACGACGCTGCTCCTCTTGCCTGTTGTTTGTGATTAGGCTCGCCCTTCTTTGGCATCCATGCCTCTCAGACGGGGCCCGATACGCCGAGACTGTGACCGTATCGGCATGAGATGGCGTCAGGCCGAGGGGAGATGTAACATACGTGTAGTCCCTTCGGTTTTGGGTATTGATCTCGTGAGACACTTGATCAGCTTTTGTTATTGGCCGCTGCAGATTGGATCTGACACATTCTGTTATTGACATGTGTTTTGGTGAACTCCTTTTAACAGAAGAAAACTAAATCAATATTCATCATCCTCATCCTCTGAATGCTAATAGTGATAAAAAGCTCCCGTAGATCTGACGCAACATGGATTCTTGACAGCGGATGTGGAGCCATGTGATCACGTCGATTTTGATGGGATGAGATCTGAGTTGTAAATCCTGTTACTCTCGAAAACGGTAATCCCGCCGCTCTGGCTTTTGATTATCTCGCCAGATTAGACCTAGATCGTGAGATCACGTTACCCAGATCGTGAGATCACGTTACCCAGATCATGAGATCACGTTACCCAGACCAGACGGCGAGATTAGCCCGAGATCTGCACTCTTGAATAAAGTCAGTCAGAGTGGTTCGCTGATGTGATGGATGAGAGAGGAATGTGAGAGGAGAGGAGTGTGGGGGGGGGAGGGTTGTCACGTGACAACAGGGGCTACATGGAGGGGGATCCCCCCCACCCAACTGGAAAAGCCCGTCTTCCATTCCAGAAACATCCAAAGTGGGTCAGGCTAACAGCAGATGACAACTACTGCTGCAGCTTGAGTGTGTTTGTGTGTGTGTGCATGTGTGTGTGTGTGTGTGTCTGTGTGTGTGTTTCCTTATAGTTAGTGCTGTTTGCTTTGCTCCGAGCCAAATTTGTGTCTTTGCACACGCACACAGACACACACGCACACACACACAAGCACAATGACACAACAGAAAATCAACGGGGACGGAGCTGCAGGGAAGCCACTTTGGAAATGAAAAGACGTAAAAAAAAGACGAAAGATAATTAAATAATTAAATCTCAACTCCCTGGCGTTCCGTTCGATGCGGAGAAGACTTCTGCTGCAGCGCGACCCGAAGTGAGATGTTACGTGGTTGTTGTTGTTGTCCCCCCCCGCCGCTGCTGCCTCCACTCTGTTCCCCTAGAAACAACCAGAGAAAGCCATGTAGAAAACACACAGTGCTACACCCTCCCCCCTTTCCTAAAAACAACAACAACAACAACAACACCAGTGCAACTGGGAAAGTCCAGTTGCTCTGCAGTCGAGGCCGAAGGTTACAAGCTGCACTGTTGTTTACCTGAAGTCCCTCCGAGAGAGAACGAGAGAACAGTGAGACAGATGAGGGGAAAGAAAGGAAGAGAAGAAAGACAAGAAGAGAAGAAGACGGTGACTCGTGTACCCGGCTCGTCTGACTGACCGTATCGTTCTGAAGAACCAAACACTTCAAGCCTTTGACCTTTCCCACCTCCCCGTTCTCATACGTGTGTGTGTGTGTGTGTGTGTGTGTTCTGTTCGATATGCTGACAGGCCCAGGAGAACACAGCCAAGTCCCATGAATTATAGTGTGATGTAAGGGCCAAGTTCACACACACGCACACACACACACACTCTTACACGCACACTCTTACACGCACACACACACACTCTTACACGCACACACACACAAACACACACAGACACACAAACACACACACACACACCTCTTACACGCACACCCACACAAACACACACACACACAGACACACACACACAGACATACACAAACACACACAGACACACACACACACACAGACACACACAAACACACACAGACACACACACACACAGACATACACACATGCACACACACAGACACACACAGAAACATACAAACACACACACAAACACACACAAAAACACAGACACACACAAACACACACAGACACATACAAACACACACACACACAAACACACACACAGACATACACACATACACACACACAGACACACACAGAGACATACAAACACACACACACAAACACACAGACACACACAAAAACTCAGACACACACACACAGGCAGTATTCACACACTCAGAAGCAGTACTGCGGTTTCATGATGACATCTTCCTCCCCGTGGATCCGTCCTCTGAATCAATCCCTCCGCCGCCACATTGTTTAAATGCCGTTGATCGTCCTTCATCGATCGCAAAGGTTTGCACAACTTTGTGTGCGTCTGCACAAAAGTGTTGTCTCGAGGGAATTGTGTAGTCATTAGAACATCCCTGTGAACCGTGTGTGTGTATCTCCCACTGTGAGGAGCACTCGCCCTACCCCTGTACCGGACTGACAGGAATATGTGCCTTGAGATCATCTACTGTATAGATATCGAGCTGCAGTTATACATTATTAATTAACGCATTTAGTCCTTTGTCTGAAAGAGGAAGAATAGAAGAAGAAAGGTTGAGAGTGATGCAATAAAGGCACTTTGATCGTCCCTAGTGGCGAGAAGCCTTCATTCCCTTTGATGTAACACGGATTAAGTGTCTGATATACAAAGTGCAGAGGTGCTGAAATATTAAGTGGAATAATCAATTAAAAGAAGCTATTGCACAGTTTGAGCCCTGGGAGCGATATCTGCAGTTTATTGAAATATATCCCTTTTAGTTTTCTATTCCTTTACTTTTTATGTTTTGCTTTATTTTATTCTGAAAAATTTACAAAAGCCAAACTGTTCTTACTTGCATTTGTGGGGTTATTATATAATATATATATATTAATATATAATACATATATATAAGTATATATATATATATTTATATATACATATAATAAATAAATATATATATATATATAAGTATATACATATTTATATATACAGGTATATACATATAATAAATACATAAATATATTTATATATTATATCCTAAATGCCACCCACACAGCCTAAAATCATATTTTTTCTTTCATATCTGAGAGAATCTAACTTTTCTCTTACTTCCTTTATTTTTAACGGAGGAAAGAGAAAGAAGGCCTCTTTCTAAACTTCAGAAACCAAACAGAGAATGTGAAAATAAAAGTTCAACTGCTGTCAGCAGCAACGCCGGCGTGAACTAGAAGGTGCCTGCTGCTTCTGTTCCGTTCACACCGCCGTCGCTCCAGGATGCCACGCGGCAGACATTAAACGCCGCTAGCAGAGGAGGCAGGACGGCCCTCCTCTCCATGAAGATGTGAATGTCTTTGTGAACCGCAGAGCGGCTGTCACCTTCCTGACAGTCAGATCCATTGTTCTGACGGCGCCCTTGAAGGAACGTCGTGGCGCCATTGCTCGGATCGACGCTTATTTTGTTCTCCCCTCCATTTGTTTTTGTACGGCAGCGTTGGAAATCATCACCCGGCGGCCGAGACCAGAGTAGATCGCCTTGAGCTGCACTCAGACCGAGAAAGAAAAAGCCTCTCTGAGACCCCATCGCTCTCGCTCTCTCTCTCGTTTCCCTCCATGTCTCTCTCTCACACACACACACACACACACACACACACACACACACAGGCACTCACGCAGGGAGCACGGCTCAGGCTGAGGTGAAGTTGATTGGACACCTCCCCGGGGCTTTCTTAGAATGAAATCCGGTGCGATGGCTGTCTCTACAATAAGGCCAATGTTGATGGTATAGGACCCCAGGACACACACAGACACACACACACACACACACACACACACACACACACACACACACGGGACGACGTGCATACCCGCAGGCCCTGATGAAGAGGTCTCGAGCAGAAGCAATATGTTTGCAGGGACGTAAACATGTGACGCTTCATTAAAACTTTTCCCTTTTAAGTTTTTCTTTCAATTTTCTCATTATTACAAACCCGCAAGAAGAAAAAAAAACCACAACCAAATTGCAACACGACTGGGTCGAGCCGCAGAGAGAGTCCTGAGCCCCGGAGAGGGTCCCGAGCCCCGGAGAGGGTCCCGAGCCCCCGGAGAGGGTCCCGAGCCCCGGAGAGGGTGCTGTTGGGTTCAGGCGACCGCAGATTAATCCCGCTGCCTGTTGGATGTTTATCTGTGAGGCTTATGTGCACAGAAAGGGGGCCGTGGGATTTGCCTGTGAGGACGCAGGAATCACCAAGTACTGCGGTGGCAATTCTGAAAAACAACAATATCTTTGCTATAAAATATTAAAATGTATGTGTTCCTTGTAACGAGGGTTTCGTGGTTTTGCAGATTTGCTAACGTGTCCTCCTGTCTTCTCTCCCTCTCCCTCTCCCTCTCCCTCCTGCAGATCCCCAGCTCAAGGGTATAGTGACCAGGTTATATTGCAGGCAGGGATACTACTTGCAAATGAACCCCGATGGCTCTCTTGATGGGACCAAGGATGACAGCAGTAATTCCTGTGAGTACCTTTGACCGTGTGGGATGGGCTCAAGTCAAGAGGACGCCGTGAAAA
Organism: Pseudoliparis swirei; assembly: GCF_029220125.1. NCBI lineage: Eukaryota > Metazoa > Chordata > Actinopteri > Perciformes > Liparidae > Pseudoliparis > Pseudoliparis swirei. The sequence goes on along the minus strand of NC_079389.1, from coordinate 3,490,441 downwards.
ACTATCAAGCGACCGGTACTCAAAGGGGCCGTATCCCACCCGTGTGTGTTTTGGACCTCTGACCATCATCGGCTTGTTGAATCTAGACGTGCCACAAAGAGTAAGGTGGACGTCTAGATTCAAGAAGCCTCATTGCCTGCAGGCTCATTAGAATCTGTATTTTTTGAAAGCTGCACCACATTTTCGACAACATCAAGCTGGGCTTTGATCGGTACGGGATCTTAAAGAGACAGGTGGGAGAATACAGTTACAAGCAGTGTCCTATGTTTTCTGTGGATTAAAGCATGTAGACATGTTGTAGTAGAAATACAATATACCAGCATGAACATTGAAATGAGTTTGATATGGCCCCTTTGAGTCTGAAGAGGTTCCTTTCATCACAAAGGGTCATTGTTGTCTTAATGGGAAGTGCTTTGATTAGCCCCTCAGGTACAGGACATGGACTTCTTTAACTTCCTCTAACTCTCCGGCCAACACCTCCCGTCTTTTCTTTCATCCGTCGGAGCTGCCATGTGTCCTTCGATGTCCGCTGTAGTGTAACACAGCCTCACCCTCCTGTCTGAGAGGGAAAGTGGACCAGGGAGGACGCGGTATTATTCGCTGCTTCCTCCGGAGCGCTCCGGGCTCGGTGGTTAATTTGATTCCTGCGCTCGGCGCCGACGCTCCCGCATTGTCACTGAGCGCTGTCGGCTGAGCGTCACGTCTGCTCGGCACCGACGCGTTTGTTTTGAAATTGTCCCGAAAGCCACCGAGACGCGGCCGGTCACGCGGCGGTTCTCCCAGACTCCCTCCTGGCCTCCGAAACCAGCCGATTCCAATTCCTCACAGGGTCGGCCGAGGTCATCGCCTCCCCTTTTTCAGTCTCACGCATACAAACACAGACACTCCACGTCTCAGCCAGGCCGCTCCCGTTTCTCTGTCTTCTACAAACGGGCTCGCCGGGCCCGCAGAGTCTGCCACGACAACAAGAGGCCGATCAGATCCGCCACGCTGCGGCGGCGCCACCGATTACAGCGACATCTAAGCTAGCTGTGGGCGGCGGCCGTGCTAAACTAGGGTGGACCGGATTTGAGTTTGTGAAAAAGAGGACACCTCGTCTCGGGGGGGTGGGTAGTCAGCGCTGCTGCTCGCCATGTTGGTGCCCTAAGCATAACTCCTTCATGATGCCCCCCCTGAGATAGGAAAGGGCGGCGTCGGGAGGGGGGGGGGGGGTTAAGCGATTAAACATCTCTCTTGTTCTGCCTGTTTTGTGATGTACATGCCTAAAAGGAGGATAATTTTCGTATATCTGGCAACCCTGAGATCGGTCGACCAATGACTGTTCTCTATACCGTCAGAGCTCACGCAAGAAGGTGGAACGTAAGGGAGATACCATTTCCAAAACTTGTAAGGGGTTTGTGAAAGACCCAGAGAAACACAAATATCCGACGAAGCAAAATCCCGGACGTTTTTGGAATCCCTGCCGGACGCATTTTTTAGGTCTCAAAAAGAGGACGTCTGGTCGCCCTCGCTAAACTAGTCACGTTCCCCGCTGCTCCTGCTCCAATGCAACAGCTAGCGATCGCGTTATCGACGCTCTGTGAGGCTTCGATGGCAGGCAGCTTTCACGTGGATGACGGATGACGAGATGATTTTTCCAATGTATTTAATGTTCCTTCAAGCTTGTAGGTCTGCCGATGCTAACGCTGTTCGCTGAAGCTACCCGTGCGTGTAACGGCTTGTCTGTCCACTTTTCTTTCTTCCAGCTTTGTTCAACCTTATTCCTGTGGGGCTCAGAGTCGTCGCCATTCAGTCCGTGAAGACCGGTTTATACATCGCCATGAACGGGGAGGGCCACGTGTACTCATCAGTAAGCTTCTATTCTGTTATACATCTGAAATATCGGCAATGTACGTTGTTATGTTTGCATATACACTACCGTTCAAAAGTTTGGGGTCATCCAGACAATTTCGTGTCTTCCATGAAAACTCACTTTTATTTATCAAATGAATTGAAAATTGAATATAAAATATAGTCAAGACATTGACAAGGTTAGAAATAATGATTAATATTTGAAGTATTAATTTTGTTCTACAAACTTCAAGCTCAAAGGAAGGCCAGTTGTATAGCTTATATCACCAGCATAACTGTTTTCAGCTGTGCTAACATAATTGCACAACGGTTTTCTAATCAGATATTAGTCTTCTAAGGCGATTATCAAACACAATGTACCATTAGAACACTGGAGTGATAGTTGATGGAAATGGGCCTCTATACACCTATGGAGATATTTCATTAGAAACCAGACACTTCCACCTTGAATATTAATTTACCACATTAACAATGTATAGTGTGTATTTTTGATTAATGTTATCTTTATTGAAAAAACAGTGCTTTTCTTTGAAAAATAAAGACATTTCTAAGTGACCCCAAACTTTTGAACGGTAGTGTATGCAAACACCTGCATTATGTGTGGTTTCCATAGATATTTGACTCTAGATATGTGTGTTTATGTGTACATTATTCTTTTTTATTTCACTCGGCAAGCAAGACACTTTGTTTCCAATCAGGGGGTCCTGAACGTCATAAATATTTTTCCCTATTTGCGACAGCGTCATTGCATTTCGCTGAAGGTCAGGGATCCCATTGAGCAGAGATTCATGCATACAGATTTCAAATCATCAGGTTAAATGCCCTCTAGAGTTTTCATTCCATATGAAAACCCCCTAAAAAAATAATACATCCATCCTGTGACATAATTTAGGGGAAACAGATATGACTCTCTCTCTTAAATCTGCATTATATTACGAAAGTACACTCACAAGGCGTCGATGTCTTGGTCTCCACTCTGTCCTCTCCCGGTCATTCAAATCAGTCGACGGTGCAGAACATGGAGGCATCTCCTCGTCCCTCACGTCCTTAATCCTCAGAGCATCTCATCCTCCCTTCATTAGGGTGTTCCTACCCTACGACGCTCCGGCATTCCAGAGGAACTCTCTAGTGCTTAATGGAGGAAATTGACCGAGAATCTCCTGGATGTGGGAAAGAAATAGCACACTAGGGATTATGAATTAATGTATTTTACAGGGGGTGAACTGCATCACACACATCATTTGCATGATTTGCACATACGGGGGAATATAAAGCTTCAAACACGTCAGCTTCTCATAGCTGCAGACACTTTAAGCAATACGACTTAACTTTATGTACAAGATAGTAAAAGCAAAGGCGAAAAGACGTCATTTAGAATGAACGAAACGGTGAATAAAGCATTAATATGATGCGAAACTCCTCTCATACCGTTAGTCAGATTAAACTTGCGATCGCTCTTCGTCCACGCACGTTGTCTGCTTGCTCTATGCTCTTAGGATTTTTTGAGACATTTTACTAATTCCGAAGTGTTTTTCGACTCCTGGAGGTTGATCACCGATGATTTCGACAGATGTTGCTGTGAAAACTAGTGATATCTCATAAATCTGCAGCTAATTGGCATTGGAGCTCACCATAAGCCCCCTTTTTTTTCCACAGCAGGAATGTGTAACTGTGATTACGTTACTTCAAGGACCCTTATCACACAGTGTTTTAACTCATGATGTCTGCTGGACATGTTTAGCACGAGCAGAAGTGCTGTGAAGTGGGCCTCGTTGTGCTCCTCTCTTCACGCCGCTCCATTTGCAGCGTATTTGTGTGCTAATGGCGGCTCTGATCAGGTCTCGACTATCCGGCCGCCCACTCAAAGGTCTCTTTTTGCTCCTTGGCGTGTGAATTGCTCCGGTAATGGCAGCCGTGTACGGTTCTCTTCGTCCTCCTCCCCCATCTTCATGCCTCGTCCGTGCTCCTCTGTAAGCAGAAAGGTCGAGCCGTTATCACTCTGCTCCTCCAAGCGACCATCTGACAGTACCCATTAGAGGTATCTGGTCGCAGTGCATTCGCATTTTCCTCGAAACTACTTTGAAGGTTACATTAATGGAGAAGTTGATGTTGCTTTAGAGTTGGTGGAGTGCACAGTAAAAAAAACACCTTTCCCCGAAGTCCTTTTTATTAAATAGAAATGCACTCGTCATTTGTTATTCTTTCACCATAATGCATTTCTAAGGCTTTGACTGCGATGACGGGCGTGGATACCGAGTGACGCTCTGCTTTTGAGCCACCTCTTCGTCTCAGAAAGAAACTTATAGGAATTGAGACAGAAAGCTCCATTCAAGGCCTCCGGTCTGCATCATGTCCTTTTGTGTGAGCGCGGCTCAGATGACAGAGATAGCATCAACGTGACCGTGCGGCCCGGCACAAAGGACACGCAGGGGAAGAAAGGGGAGTTCAATCATCTCACCCCTTTTCTTTTAATCGGCTCCTTTTGTAGCCGAGCCAACGAACTCCCAGCTAATTCCTCCTCCCGGCCGATCCTCCTGAAATGTAATAAAGGGAGAGGAGTTCTTCTCCCGGCTTGTTGTAGCAGCGGAAACACGACTCGCCGTAGTCTCCGGAAGCATTTTTGCACAAAAACGCAGACACATTGAAACAAGATGAAAGATTACAAAAGATATTCTGTGGGGACGGAGAATTTAAATCTATACAAAGGAAACCAAGACGTGTTGGATTGTGTCGTGTTGTTGCAAATGGTGAAATGACTGTGGCAGAGATGCAACCCCCTGGTGCTGATTCCTCTCCTGCGTACACCGTCTCCTCCCATCTCTCACGTGTAAAGGTTGGGCATTTCATGGGTGGCTGGTTTTCTTTAGAGCTCGCTCTCCATTCCCTCCCTTCACTCAGCGTCTCCCGCCACAGGCTCTCTTTGTCAGGAGTCTGCACTTAGCGTAGTGCTACCTTTTCATGATTGTCAAATAGACTTGCCTCATCACTTAAGTGGTCCTTTTTCTTTCTTCCTGAAATGAAATCCTTGAGAGGACCAATCTTGAGCAGCGTGGCGGCTTCAGATTTACTTGTTGCGGCGGAGGCTTTGTCATCAGCGGTATGAGCACTGAGGAGGCGAGGGCATCTCTTTTCCTGTGGCGCCCAATTCCGAATGTATGGAATCTCCAAGGAGCTCAATGTGAGGGCTTCCTCACGGTTTGCTTCGGTGTAGAAAAGAAACCGCACGACAGAGGTGTGTGTGGGGGAGAATAGAAACGAGAGGCTGATTCAGGAGTTGGAGGTAACAAAGAGTCCTTTTGAGTCCCCCCGGCTCCTTAAATCTGTATTCATCCTCCCACCCCTGGTAGCAGAAAGAAGTCAGATTGTGTAGAAGTCTATATAAATGACTCTACTTCTCTCTCGATTTATTCCCTCAGACATTGTAAACCTGAGTTTATGATCTCGATCTCTAGTTTCAAGTCTTACAGCATGATGCTCATTTAGTAAATGATGGTCCATTTAGAGTCAAACAGATCATAAAGGTCTGCTTTAGGGCGGGCTTACTTTGATTGACATATCGTCGCCGCTACCAAAGCCGGATCTGGCTTCTCTACTTCCTGCGCATTTTAAACATGGCAAAAAACCAACAAGAAGGTAATAATGGCCATTATCCAAGATGGTGTCGGAACATGCTTCTTTTTTTGCAAACATACGGAGAGCATAAATATACATCAACAGAATTGTGATACTTCTTCTCAAGCGTGTATGAGCACACGTGTGTGTTTAAACTACCGCAGCGTTATTGCCCAACAGATGGTTTCGTGTGAACGTGTTTTAATTGGTGTCGATTTCAAACGTGCCACAAATAAAAGTGACGTGGATCACAGTTTGGTGGATGCGTGATGGAAGGATACGCAGGTATTGAGCGCCGGGAGCGTCCCACGGTCTTTGAATACAATTGGAGCCTGTGGCATTCAGACGTGAATTACATACACACCGAAGGGTGCGAAAAAGCGTTGGGAATTTTTCCGCGCGAGTAGATGCAATGTAAAGAAGAACGGTGAGGTGCGAAAGCCAATCAGCATTGAGGTGAAGCTAACTGCTGCTCTAATGGCGCTGGAAGCAGGAGTCATTCAAACGTAGTCGGGGAAAGTCACCGAGCTGTGTGAGCCTACGGGTGATGTTACGAATATATATATATATATATATATACAGTATGCATACACATTATATATCTATATATATATAAATATATTATATATATATATATAAATATACATCATATATATTTATATATCTATGTATCTATATATATATGTAGATATATGATATTAATGTTATGAACCCAAACACGAGAGCGTTAGATGTTCCGACGTTTGTGGGATGTCCTCAACAAGTATAAAGCAGAATTAGTGGTTAGTTCTTTTGTGGTGAATGAAGGAAATGATAACTGTTTCCAACGAAGCGAGTGATGCAAAAAGCCACAAAAAGTCAAGCGAGTAAACTCACGCGAGTAATGCGATTATTCACAGCGCTTTCGGTGTGAACGCAGCTTAAGGTTGCAGGAAACACTGATAGTCATTTTTTAAGAATTACATGAAACATATGTGATGGAAAAAGAAGAAAGAAACATTTGCAGCAACAGTTGTGACAGGGAGAGCAATTCACTATTCAAACTGTCTTTATTGCCGTGAATTAAAATGACCCTACGTTAATGATGTTTTCCTGTCAGTTGTTTCTGTGTGTATTTTGCGTGCTCTTGGTACTTAGTTTATACCCAAACATGAACATTTATGAACCTAACTTTGTGGTTTTGTTGCCTGAGGCTAAACGTGTCCGTCACTGTAGTTTTGTTCCTGAACATAACCGCGGATAATGTCGTGGCATAAGTTTATGAATGACACGCGGAACGCTTAAAATGCCTAATAATGTCATGAGATGGGGTCGGTAAACAACGCCTCTGAAACGATCCTGTTTGTGTCTTGAACCGCTTCAACAATTTCACGAACTGACATAAAACAGTCATCTAACAGAAGAAGCAGACAGGGCGTGCCCGGCATTATATTTCCACAACCCCACAGAGAACAATCCCACTATTTGAATTACTCCGATGATTTTGCCTCTGAGGGGGAAGTGTTGAGCCCGGAGCCGAGGTGGAGGGGGAACCTCATTATTTCCAAAGGGGGGCTCCTCTCTTGCCTTTAATGCAATCAGGAAGGGCTGGAGGGAGAGCAGCTTCATGCATTCATGAACAACGAGGTTGGAGCTGAACCGGTGAACTGTTGGTCAGGGCAACGGGAGCTAGGAATAGACAGACCGGCCTTTCAGCCATGTAATACCACTGGTTTGTAATGGCTGTCTAATGGATGGACTCTCCTGGCATGTTAGAACACATCTTACAGGTTGAAAAGCACACATGTGGAGAGTATTGCTATTTGCCAGAATATTGCTATTTTCCAAAATATTGCTATTTGCCAGAATATTGCTATTTGCCAGAATATTGCTATTTGCCAGAATATTGCTATTTGCCAGAAGCTATTTGCCAGATTATTGCTATTTGCCAGAATATTGCTATTTGCAAGAATATTGCTATTTTCTAAAATATTGCTATTTGCCAGAATAGTGCTATTTGCCAAATTATTGCTATTTGCCAGAATATTGCTATTTTCCAAAATATTGCTATTTGCCAGAATAGTGCTATTTGCCAGAATATTGCTATTTTCCAAAATATTGCTATTTGCCAGAATAGTGCTATTTGCCAAATTATTGCTATTTGCCAGAATATTGCTATTTTCCAAAATATTGCTATTTGCCAGAATATTGCTGTTTTCCAAAATATTGCTATTTGCCAGAATATTGCTATTTACCAAAATATTGCTATTTGCCAGAATAGTGCTATTTGCCAAATTATTGCTATTTGCCAGAATATTGCTATTTGCCTGAATATTGCTATCTGCCAGAATCCCGTCAGTGAGTTGAAGGACGAGTTTTGCATCGCCCGTCCATAAAACAGGGAGCCCCCCACATTGTGTTTGCCACCTGTGGGCATTATGCATCTCAGAGCAATAACTCATAAATGCACAACCTCAATCTCTTTCCAGGTCAAAAGCGTAAGGTCCATTCATGTCACATCTCCCGACGCTCCTCAATCACTCTGTTATTCCCCTGTTTATTTGAGGCGATTAAGAGTCGGCAAGTGCAGCTGTTTTCTGAATAACTGGTTATCAATTCAATTCAATTCAATTCAGTTTATTTGTATAGCCCAATTTCACAAATTACAAATTTGTCTCTGAGTGCTTTACAATCTGTACACATAGACATCCCTGCCCCAAAACCTCACATCGGACCAGGAAAAACTCCCAAATAACCCTTCAGGGGGGAAAAAAAGGGAAGAAACCTGCAGGAGAGCAACAGAGGAGGATCCCTCTCCTAGGATGGACAGATGCAATAGATGTAATGTGTACAGAAGGACAGATTTAGAGTTAAAATACATTCAATGAATATGACAGAGTGTATGAATAGTTCATAGTAGGCATATTCCACGATGGAGACCTCCACGATCTATCAGGCAGATGGCGGTGGGGAGGAGGAGTGGGCGGAGTCTCAACAGTGGGCGGAGTCTCAACAGGGCAGTGGCGTAGTCATGAGCAGGAATTCCACGACCCAGATGATCCATCAGGCAGATAGGATCTATGCCGTCTCATAGGGTCCGATGACCCCATGAGACGTAAAGTCAAAAGGACTTCGGGAGAAAGCAGAGTTAGTAGCGTGTGATTGAGAGATGAAAATTCATCATAAGGAGAGAAAAAAGAGGAGATAGGTACTCAGTGCATCCTAAAACGTCCCCGGCAGCTATAAACCTATAGCAGCATATCAAGGGCTGGACCAGGGCAAACCTGATTCAGCCCTAACTATAAGCTCTGTCAAAGAGGAAGGTCTTAAGTCTACTCTTAAGCGAGGTGACTGTGTCTGCCTCCCGGACTGAAATTGGAAGCTGGTTCCATAAAAGAGGAGCTTGATAACTAAAGGCTCTGGCTCCCATTCTACTTTTTAAGACTCTAGGAACTACAAGTAGTCCGCATTTAGTGAGCGTAGCTCTCTAGTGGGCAATATGGTACGACAAGCTCCTTAAGATATGATGGTGCATCACCAATCAAGGCTTTGTAGGTTAAGAGAAGAATTTTAAAAGTGATTCTTGATTTTACTGGGAGCCAGTGCAGAGCAGCTAGTGCAGGAGTGATGTGATCTCTTTTCTTAGTTTTAGTGAGAACACGAGCTGCAGCATTCTGGATCAACTGGAGGACCTAAGAGATTCGTTAGAGCAGCCTGCTAATAAGGAGTTGCAGTAATCCAGTCTCGAAGTACGTGAACCAATTTTTCTGCATCTTTTTGAGACAAGATGTGCCTGATTTTTGAAATATTACGTAGATGAAAGAATGCAGTCCTTGAGATTTGCTTTACGTGGGAGTTAAAGGACAAGTCCCGATCAAAGATAACGCCAAGATTCTTTACAGTGGTGTTGGATGCCAGGGCAATGCCGTCTACAGAATCCACATCACCAGATATCATGACTAGTAGTTATGGTACACTGCATTGCAACACAATGACTAACTGGCCCGGGCTGCGTCAGTTAGAGTCTCTAAGCACTGTTAGTCCAGAACGTTACCATTAAATTTAATGATGATATTCAATTAGTGCCTTCGGGAAAAAAATCCCTACTTGCTGCTTGGATTGTATAAGAGCTCCCTTAAAAAGCAAGACCTTTCCCAAAATCTCAAATCCCTAAGGAACAGTGTGTCGTAGCATTTTAATGGGATAAAAAGCTTTTATAGGCCAACCTACAAAGTAAGCATCGCACTGTCATTTTTATCCATGGCATTTTGGATGATTGCAGAAAATAAGCTCTGTATAACAAGTTTATGATACTTTCACTTTTGTTCAGCAAGGTAATCTTCACAATGATTTTTGAAGGGTGAATATAATCGGCTAAAGTAAAAAGCTAAGAAACGGATGAAACGGACCAAACGGATGAAACCAACATTCCTGTAGTCTCATAGACACGCGTTAGCAAGGGTCAAAGTTCACAAAATGGACCACTTAGTGGGTTGTCCTGTCCTGTCTCCTTGAAACATGTGTCTAACAACAGACTTAATCAACTTTAACATGTGGCATGTGGAACAGAGCCACATGTCTGTGAGCAGAAGATACACGGAGAGCCAAAGAAACGCACAACCAGCCATTCTATCGAAGGTTTTAGAAGAGCTTTACATCTTTACTCCAGCTTCGTGCTTTGCTTTTGTCTTGGCCCCACCTCAATGTTACACAATGTCCTTTACTCCGTGACACATTGATAACAGTGTGCATGCTGGCTCCTCAGAGAACCTGCGCAGGCATCTTTGAGCTTCCCAGAAATCCTTTTTTTCTCCTGTGTCCCTGAAGTAATTTATCTATATCTTCATAGAAGCATGTTGCAGCTGTATTTCTCCTCCCAGCGTCGTCTGACTTTCTACCACTGAGGCCATCAGCCAACTATCGATCCGTCGGCTAGAGCTTACGCTAAATCTCCCTCATCCATCTGGGATAATCCGTACGTCTCTATTGTAATGGAGCGGCCCAAAAAACAAAACGCAAAGCAGTAGTTGGTCGGCATGGTATGGATGCCGCAGAGATACTGTACTGTGGCTATAAACTATGTGCAGGTAATGGGAGAGACTGGAGAGAATACAAATACCGCATCGACTGGTTGGAAGAAGAAGAGTTGGGGGGGGGGGGGAGGGGAGGGGGGGTTGTGTTTGGCAATATAATCAGTGTTGCACAACCACTGCGTCTTGCACCCAGTTGTCAGTTGTTCCTTCTGCTAGAAGCAGTCAACATTTTGACCAACAACCTTTTGGAATCACACACGGGATTAGTGATTAATAAACTTCTCATCGTTACAGGAAGCAAAGCAGAAATATTTGAATATTCTGTACAATATTAAATGAAAGGACATTATTTAAATATCTCTTTTCATTTGATTGCCTGTTAACAGACACTCTTTAGGACTTCCCATAAGGGAGCTCTCCGATGGCTGTGGTTTCCTCCCAATGATCGTACTGTTGAAACCTCGACCCGCCTCACGATCTCTACACTGAGTGATGGAAACGTTCCAATGTAAAATAGATTTTATTCTGGACTCGATATCTCAGAAGCACTTTGAGGCAATTTCCTCATATTTGGAACAAACCGGTTATAATCTGGAGGTCAAAGGTCAAGGTCACGTTGACCTCACATCCGTCACACTCTCGCGAATGCGATAGACAGACATCAATTCAATTCAGATTATTTTGTATCGGCCAATATCGATAATTACAAATGTGCCTCAGAGGGCTTTACAGTCTGTACACATACGACATCACTGACCTTTGACCTCACATCGGATCAGGAAAAACTCTAAAAAAATAGAAAAAACCCTTTCATTGGTAAGAAAAAAGGGAAGAACCCTTCAGGAGAGCAACAGAGGAGGATCCCTCTCCAGGATAGACAGAAGAATAGATGTCATGTGACCAGATGAATCATTCCAGAGTTACAACATGAGCGGGCCCTTTTGTAGAGCTTCGATACCGGCTGCCAAGAGGAGGCTCACAGAGCGGGGCATTCCGATCCTCCTCCTCTCCGAGACCCTCGGAGGATTATGTTAGTGTGCAGGAATAAAGATGGCGTCATTATCATTTCTCCATGAATCCCAGCCAACACGCTTCTGGCCTCTTCACTGTACTAATGACCCTCGTTGTTGCCTAATTGGTTTCCCAGTGTGTGAGTGTCGAGCACCATGCAGATACAAAGGACACATTTGTGTTGCCTCACGAGCAGTGCAATGTGCAAATGAGCAGCAGAGGGATGAGGGCAGCGAGTGGTCCTCCGGAACGCTCGCTATCCGTCTGATAATCAGTCCTGAGCTCTTTCAGGGACGTACTCAGTCTGTATAAAATTGCAAAAACTTTCTAGAATTGATTTGTATCTGATGCTTGAGTTCTGTCCTCTATCTCAACCCTCCCACACATGACGACACACACTCTCATGGTGGTACGAACACCATCCTCGACCTCGACGGGAGCTGTTTACGCCGTCTCTACTTCCCCCCTCAACTGTCCAAATATGGTCACTAGTTGCACAAGAAAAAACAATATGGCGAAGTTCAAAAACCCAAGCTGGGCGGCCTGTGAATGAGAACAGGCTAGTTACCCCACACCTTCACACATTGTTACCGTCGCATTGAAAATGCGGAAGGTTATGTTTTGATTGCCGTGTATTTATTTATTTATTTGTATGTGTGTTACTCGCATAACTCAAAAAGTATTAAACCGAATTGCATGTAATTTGGTGGGATGATTGGTTATTATCCGGGGACCATTTGATTCGATTGTGGGATCGATCGGGTCAAAGGTCAAAGTCAAGGTCATGAAAAGGTCAAATATTCTTCAATCACATGAAATTTGTTGGGATGAGTGGTTATTATCCGGGGACCATTTGATTAGATTTTGGGATCGATCGGGTCAAAGGTCAAGGTCAATGTCACGAAAAGGTCATCTTCTTTTTACCATAGCACGCCCAATTTCTATCCAATTGGCATGCAACTAATGCCAACATGTTCATAATTCAATGCCCAATCTTGTGATATGCGAAGGTATGCGCTCTACCGAGTGCCCGTTTTAGTTTATATACTGTATATATCAACATCTACCAATATCCACTATGTGCATTGTTGAGCTTCATCCTTGTGGGAGGTTTCCAATCAATTGTTGTGTCTCAAACCACACTCAGATACGTATTTTCATATAACCCGTATACGTTAACATTCTGTGTCGTCACTGATAGACATGTAAATATCCGATCATAAACTTCCCGACCTCTTGCAACCACAACCGCGATGCTATACTAGCAGCGTGTTTCCAGACTTAAACATCTCACGGTCGCCATGATGTTTGGTACCACGGTGCCCAGAGGGGGAACCCTCATTACTGATCCTCCGAGGTTTCCCGTACCACGAACGCGTGAAATCTTTAACTCAGACATCTAGCAGCTGTATTTGAACCAATTCCTCTCCAGATGTTCCAAGAGAAAGCTCCACCACCGCCACCACCAATATTCAGATTCTGTGTCTAAATCCCTCAATCTCGGGCCGGATTGTCATCAAAATTGGGACAGACGTTCACGTTCTCCTTCGATTCAATTAAAATCCCTTTTGAGGATCCCGTAATCTTTCCTCTCGTGCCATCCTTGTGATTAACCTGTCAAGGGGTTCTGGTGAATGATGTGACTCATTCTGGGCCACAACTTTGAATGCATGAGAACAAAAAATCCAACTGGAAATCTGTTTATCCAATCTGCTTCTTTAAGAAAGAATGAATGTATTTTTCAATAGAAATACTTCTGTGATGTCTCCTCTCTTCTGTCAGCAACTTCGGGTCACAGTCAAATGTTCAGTGGACGAGTCTAAAGAGCCTATGTGCAATATTTATCTTGCATTGCCTATTCCGTGACACAATTTGGCTCTGAGGAAGATTCATAAAAAGAAATTGTGAAGAGTTATGGCTGTTACAGCAGACTTCAAACCGTCTTTTGTGTCTATTCAAGCTGCTCTCTGAAGCTGGATCGGAGTGTGTGTGTGTGTGTGTGTAAAGGTGCATTCACACCAAAAGCGAAACTATTTTTCGCGTCGCCCTAAACGCGTGAGTTTGCTCGCTCGACCGTTCACCGTGTTCCCACCATAAGCGTCGAGACGCTCCGCAAGGGGCGGGGCTTATCTCCGTGTCTCGTCTCCGTAAAGACCGTTATCATCTCCTTCATCCACCAGAATAACTAACCACTAGTTCTGCTTTATATTTGTTGTGGACGTCTCACACACTAACGTGTTTGGGTTCATGACATTAATATCATATATATATTTATATATATATATATATATTTATTTATACATGACATCACCCGTAGGCTCACTCAGCTCGGTCACTTTCACCGATGAAGTTACTGTTACGTCTGAAAGACTTCCGCCTCCAGCTACGAGAGCTGAACTCAAGAGCCGATTGGCCCGAATTGCGAGATGACCGCCTCAAAGTTGAAATATTTCAACTCGGGGCGAAAATTGCGCCGCTGCGAACGCGTCGCCCACATCGCGTCGTCCAAAACGCGCCGCCCGAGAAAATATCGCGTCTATCGCAGCCACACGCGTCTGTACGTTGACTCTTCATGGGATTCGGTCGCGCGAAAAAATAGTTTCACTTTTGGTGTGAACGCAGCTTTAAGATGGCAGAGCTTTTGCTGCGACAAAGAAGTCTTCAATGGCCTGCCTGCAGGTGTAATAGCCACAGTCCTCTCTCCTCCTCCACAAGAATCCCTCGTCCCTTTTTTCCCTTTTTTCCAGCCTGTGAAACGAGGGTAACGTCCTATCGAGCGTCACCCCTGGAGTTGAACAGATCAATACAGCGGGAGCGCTTACAGACAGGCAGTACATCATGAACATTCATTATCTTAGCTCCGAGTTAATCCGACGCAGCAGCTACGGAGGGAGGGCGGGAAAGTGTTCTGGTGCACGCGATACGTCGTCTATACTCACAAACAATAACTTCACCAGAGGGGAGGAGAGTTGCGTATCCTGGTTATACGCACGATGTGTAACGTGGGCCAGAAGTGCAACAGCGATGCACAGCCCGCCGCACCGCAGCGACCTCTGACCCGTGTGTGTCGCGTGTGATCGTGCGGTTGCGGTACTTACTCCACAGCTTGGCTGCGGAGGCCGGCGGGTCAGAAGTCATTGTTGTGTGATGCGCCCACGCTCACGCGGAGGAAAAGGAGGAAGAGGAGGCTCGTACGGCTCTCGGGAGAAAAAACTCATGCACACACTCATGAACACACGCAACTCTTTTTGTATTTATTCTTCTACACGTCTGGACCATGAAACATCGGCACATGCTGCGGCTTTCAGCTCCTGGATTGTTCCTCATACAATGTAGGACGTCTTGCACAAAGTTATTAACCGTTTTCCGGCCTTCTCTTCGTAAAGTCGAGCAACATTTGTGAAACAAACCTTTCAAAATAAAGCTCCAGCTTCACAGGAAACTACTTAGGTTTAGGGAAATATGTTGGTTTGCCTTAAATTAACTCTTTGGAATTGGGGCGACTTCGCGAAGTAACGGGACAAACTCATGAAGGCTGACTTCTGATTCCACATGGGACTCCTGGGTGAAAGTCACGTGTTTTTTAGTCCCGCCCATCCACCCTGAAGTTTGTCGTTCTCTTTGCTTCCTGCAGTCTTCTTTTAATATAAAAAAGTTGTACATCAGTAATTTTAAGTATAAAATAGTTTTAAGTTCAAAAAATGATAAAAACGGAGTACTAAAAAAAAGGAAATTTTGCTGTAAAGTGTAAATTAAAGTACTAGGATTAAAAAAGTTTGTATGAAAATTGTAAAAAAGTAATAAGCTCCACAAAATAAAAGAAGTTAAACAAAAATAAACTCAATTTTTCAAGCTCAATGTAACTGCAAAAATTAAATTAAAGGTAACTTATAATTTTAAAGTTAAGTAGCTTTGACTTTACTGAGTAAATGAGACAACTTACATTAATTAAACATATCTAAGAAAACACTTAATTAAAAAATAGTTAACTTTAAAAGTCACAAAGAAAATAATAAGACTGTAATAATTTTAGTTATTTAAAAAAAGAACAAAATAAAAAACTTTAAAAAAATTTGTAAGAAAATGAAAAGAAGGTTAAAGTAATAAAGGAAACAGGTAAGAAAAAAGTCAAATAAACTCAAAAATAAAAAAAAAATTACGTGGAAGAAAATATGAAGGAAGACAACTTACATAAAATGAAAAAACATGTTGTTAAAATGAAAAAAGTGATTTAAGCATGGAAAACAATATGAACAACTAAAACAACAAAAATTATGTTTTAAATAGAAACAACGTGCTTAAACGCTGACATTGTTAAAAAAAAAAAAACATGTTTGCCAGATTAGTGAAGTTCTATGCTGCATAGTATTTTTAACTACAGAAACAGTGGCTTGACATCATTTGCTAAAACAAGAAACTAGATGAATTCAAAAATGAGTTTTGCCTGGAAGTTGAGGTCACTCTTGAAGTTACTGCACATCTATTTTCTGTTTCACAGAGGTTTGATTTTTCAGGGTCTTTCATTATCCTATGAATAAATTCCAGTAGCGAAGGCAAGAGGAAGGTGACTCCCAGGTCCAGTTTCACACTCCAAATTCATGGCAAATTAGGGTGGAGGAAGGTCACCGTGGTGGGACACGGAAGATTACCACAGTCATCCCAAAACATGGCGTCCAAATGTGGGAGTTGTCCAAGTCACAAGTACATGTCAGGCTTCTGCAGGCATCACACACACATGGACCAATGGTAAAGGTCATCAGAGTCCTAAAGACAAAAGAGCAGGCAAAAAGTCAAATTTCACTGATCAAATTAAAGAACTAATAGAACAATAACATCGATGGATTATTTATGAATTATCAAAATATTTGAAAAAGAGGATGATACATGAATGGAACAACAATAATAGGTGAATGTAAAATGAGCAATGATAAAGAATAGAAATACAAGAATAAAATAAATGATATACAAATGATATCACAACAATGGACAGGTCGATGAGCCAAATGACAGGGGCCCATTCAAGTTTCATGTGGGTGGTCACAACAACTCCCACAATCAAACCTGTAGTAAAAGAAAGTGCTGTTTCCATCATGCCATCCTAAAGTCATACTTTCAATAAACATGCTGCTACGTTTACTATAACGTTCAACACATCTGCAATACGTGCACACCATCCACATTGCACCATCCTGCCTGGCCTGTATGATGAGAACTCTTACTCCTGTGGCCCCAGCAGCCACACCTGCATCATGCACAAAAGTTTTGAATAATGTGTATGAGAAGAGCATTGAAAACCAAAACCAACAAAGATGAAAACTTATTTATACATACATGAGCCATTGCAGGTGGTATATTGTAATTTTTTTTTTTTATGATTTTTAATAATTTGGTTTTTTTTATTTTTTAGTTGTGAATTTAGGTGTGATATGATTTGGGAGTTTGGCCCCGAGATTTTGAGTCAGGATAAAAGACTAGGAGAAAAAAAATGAATCCGACAACAAGGGCCCCAACTGGGGATATGATGTTAAAAAAAGAAAATAATGAATTGAACAGGAAAGTATAATGGCAAAGGAATAGCCAATGACACATGAGATAAATTGTATCTTAAAAAGTGTGGATACTATCTTGTCTTGACTAAATCAAGGATGAAGGTTCATGTGTCTATTCAAGGTTCACCTCCCAGTCTAAAATGGACTTATAAACATACAATTCAACAATGACAATCTGCAAACATTAAAACACACACATCTGACACACTAACAACATTTTAATAACAGACAATGTTTAAAGCAGTATAAAGAAATACTTTATTAACCAACTACACAAAAAACTTTATTTGAGAAACTTACCCCAGGTCTGACACTCTTGATGGAAAAGAGGAGTGATTCTTTGCAGATGTCTGGATTGAAACTTCTCTTTTGAAGAACTCTGTATTTGTCGAGATTTTTGAAGAACTCTGAAGAGAAATTCAGCCAGAAATTAACGGAAGAGGATATTGGACAGACAAGTGACAAGAGAATCAGTACCAACAGGAAAGATTGATAAACTAGATTTTACCAACAGGTGACACACTCATCAAATTGCTACCTTCATCAGAGAACTCAGTGCTTAGTAGTCCTGTGATTGAATCATCTCATCGAGCACCTCATCAGCATGTGTTATCATGCGTAGCTGTAAAAAGCAATATGCCGCAATTCATTGCAGGGTAGAAGAAAAACCAAAATACTTACAAAAGCAACACGGGTTTAAAAAAGCAACAAACAAAGTCAAACAATTCAAACAACAACAAATAGTCAAAAATGTTAGATGCATAAGAAAAATAAAACCCAGGCTATTATGGAAGATAAAGACAATAGATAGATTTGAGAATGTATATTGTCTGTAAAGATAGATAGATAGATTGAAGTCTGTAGGGAGGTTAGGGAGGAGCTTATCAAATAATTCAATCATTGTATTGTAAAATAATAAAAATGATGTATAGAATAAATTAAAAGCGTTGAACCAATAAAAAATTGTGGCGAGAAGTTCTCCATCCGAATTGTGGTTGGTTATCCATCGTTTCGTTCATGGTTTGATTTATTCCTCGTTACATTCACATTCAACCCAGCGTTTTGTCTGACTAACTCAGTGTTGCGTTAAAAAGGCACGTGCACTATACGACGCACAGACGCCAAGATTTTGTTAATGTATGTTTGTTTGACACTTTTTTTTGTTTTTGACGGTTTATTATTATTAACTACTTATGTTTAGATTCAACTCGTACATATAGACATGAACAATACATATATGACGACGACGGATGTTAGGGAATGTTATGGGGCGCAAATTTTGATATGAAACTTACCTTACTTTAAAAGTAACTCAGTACTGTGCCTTCGCCTGCGCTCAATCCGCCGCGCCAAAGAACGCCAGTGGTGCGACTGCGTATGAATTCGAGGCAGTGCTGCCGTCCGCCCGAGTTTTCGAGTCCAACCTCACTCCTTTTTTTAAAGTACTTTCTACTTGAGATAATAAATTTTAATAACTTACTACCAAAAAGTTACTAAGTTTTCTAAAAAGTAAAGGTCAACAAAGCAAAAGCATGAGTAAAGCTCACTAATTTTTTAAAGTAAACTTTACTATTACATTTTACAGTGTGGTTCACGATTACGCTGATTGTCTTTATGAGTAGAGTTTTAGGGATGTGTACAAATTACAGTGCATTACCTTTATGTTATAGCAACGCACAGAGTATGAAAATATCCTGCCAGAGGGCTGCGATAAGCAAGAATATTATCTTTGTTTCTTAAAAATACATATTTTGAAAACACTTTATCTATAAGAGCCAACGCATGGGCCGAACTGGATACATATGGAGAACAGTATTAGCTCTTGTTAAAACGTTTGCCAGAGCTTTCTTAAAAGGAAGTTGACATTTACCAGTCAGTCTCCACAACATTGATTCAATTGTATGAAAAATATAATCCGTGAAGAAACGCTGACACCGCCGCTTTTCAAACAGTCGACCTTCAGGAGCTTCTCCGTGTGATACATGGCACACTTTACAGCCGTAGTCCTGAGATGATGTTGCAGACAGGCACTCATTAGTATTCTTCCCCAGGCTTCATAAGACAGATGATATGGACTAATGCATAAGAGCTTGAGGCAATAAAGACAGCTTTTAGTCAGGTAGCCAAGTGCCGACGGCGTCCACGTGTTTTACCCAAATCAAATCTAGCAGCCGATTGGCAGGCAGGTCGTGTGCGCGGTTCCTTTCTGGCCGGCTGGTTGAGTCGCTCAGCCCTGAAGCTGCAGCCACGCCGCGTGTTATCCTCCGAGAGAGAGGCAGACTGTCGGGGAATCCTCGGCCGTCCTCATCTCATGCGCAGACACTCGGGCCGAGAGCTCTGGCTGCCTGTCAACTGCCATCAGGAGGGAGGGACGCTGTGAAATGGCCCCTCTGCCGTCACGCTGTCAGAGATACCCGAGGGGAGAGCAGGACTCTGTGCAACCAAATCCTCTCAATCCTATTATATATTAAACCGGGCACTTTGAAGAAATCACAGATTTATTTTAGCTTCAGCTGTTCCACCATAATGGAGTTCAAACGTCTGTCTTCATGTAGCTCCCTCCATCACACACACACACACGTGGTGGAAATGACATGGTATGACCCGGCTAACCGTTCATTATGACAGCAGTTATAGCTACGCCTGCTTATGTAATGGTCTCACGTCCAGATTGCGCCCTGCACTTCCTCCGCTGTAGCTAATAACGAGAGTGGCTATTTCATAATCTGACCGTCCATCACTGACAAGCCTCTCAGAAAGAGAGTCAGCTGTAATCTGTCGGGTTTGATTTATGTAGAGCACTTAATCTGACAATAAGGCCATGTCAAATATCATATGGTGATGGTCCTGGGAGTGGTCTTTGGAGCTTTGCATCAAAGGAACATGCCCACGGTTGTTTTAGCTTTACAATTACAAATTAGTTGTAATTTTCGTACCCATTTAAAGAAAAAAAGAAGTGATATAAAGATGAACAAATGATAGTAAGCAGACGCCCTGTTAGCATCTGCAGCTACTTTAATCCAGTCAGCACCAACTCCAGCATCACAAGTCATCAGAGTGCTGGCCAGAACCTTTTCTCATCCGCCGGAGAACCAGAACTCCGGGGCTGACGTCCACTCGAGTGAAACAAGTGATTTTATAATCACATCTGTTTGATTTGAATGTTTTGAAATAATATTCTGGCCCGATTTGACAGCTTGCACCTTTTTCACAGCCGGGCATTGAGGGCACCGGGCGGTTGTTTTCCAGGATTGACGACCCATGATCATGATGTAGGGAGATGTCACTTATTGTGTTTGGATACGCAGACAATACTTTTCGTGTATCTTAATGGCAATAAAAAAGTCAGCCTTCACCTTTTAATCTCAACAACGTCTTGGTGAAAGTCTTTACGACCCTCGGTTGGTTTCCTCGGCTGTGAGACGTTACCGAAGGACCCGGAGCGGGGCCTCGATTCCACCTTTACCAAGAACCAGGGGCGTTTGTAGGATCCAAAGAAAGGGGGGCTAAGCCCCAAGGGGAGCGGCATGTGGTGGCATGTTCGTGCAATTTTTTGGGGGGTCCCCGGATATCCATTGTTTCATATCCATTGTTTCATATCCATTGTTTCCGACAGTTCATAGATCTGTTTAATTAGAAAGTGGTTTTCTCTGTAGTTTTGCTTCATTCAGTCTATGAGAACACAAGAGACAGAGTTTTAGGCTCATAATGATATTTTATGCTCATTTGGACTCTATCACTGAGATAAAGATGGACTAGTTAATTGTCAAATGGAGAAAAAAATATTCTAATAATATCTATTAATGCAAACAATAGAGAGATGTCGATAGTCATTTCTTGTATTTCGAATCCGCTCGTTCACACTCTCGCTCACTGGAGACAGTTTCTAACTAATTAAATAGCTAGCTATTTTGTTAGAAACTGTAAAGATAAATGTAAACAGGTAACAATCTGACACATTCTGTAAATACCTGGATTTACAAGTTCACTCTGTGAATCATTTACCTTCAGTTCACCTCATTGGCTGTAACCCCGGCTGTCTCTGAGAGACGTTACTTGGCAGAGTGAGACAGCCAGCGCAGCAGCCTCCCCAAGGTCCTAGTGCCCGGGGATTATATTGTTAGGGATGATGAGAGGCTATTGGATTGTAATCTAAAGGGGGAGAACATTTACAATCCAGAACTAAGATGAGTGAGAAGAACAACACACACAAATAAAAGAATACAAAAATCAACAGTCATTTCTTTTCTCACACGCTGCAAACTATTCACAAAAATGAGTGTTTGCTGGAGTTCAGGGCCGAGTTGAGGAATACGTTAAAGTGCAAAGTAGCAAGAGAGAAAGAGAGAGAGAGAGAGAGAGAGAGAGAGAGAGAGTCACCGCCGAGTGAATCTACGCGGACGTGCACTTCCTCTTTTAGAAATAACTGGCACACTGTTCATGAGGGTGTAAACAACACAAACAGACAGAGAAACACCTCTTGGACTTGCAGGGGTTTTCACTTCAATGTGTGTGTGTGTGTGTGTGTGTGTGTGTGTGTGTGTGTGTGTGTGTGTGTGTGTGTGTGTGTGTGTGTGTGTGTGTGTGTGTGTGTGTGTGTGTGTGTGTGTGTGTGTGTGTGTGTGTGTGTGTGTGTGTGTGTGTGTGTGTGTGTGTGTGTGTGTGTGTGTGTGTGTGTGTGTGTGTGTGTGTGTGTGTGTGTGTGTGACATGTTTGCCGTATCCCTGTCAGCTGACTGCTGCTGGCTTGACAAGAAATGACCAGTCAATGTAGAAAGAAATGCTGACGCCTCGACACCAATCTGGCACCAATTTACAGATCAACAGCAGTGGATGCACACACAGACACACACACACACACTCACTCTCACACACACACAGACACACACACACATACAGACACATAAACACACAAATACACACACAGACACACTCCCACACGCAGGCACATACACTGACACATTCACACACACACTCACACACACACACAAACACACAGATGAACACACACAGACACATTAACACACAGATACAACCACAGACACACTCACACACACACAGACACACACACACACATACAGACGAACACATACAGACACATAAATACACACACAGACACACTCACACACGCAGACACATACACTGACACATTCACACACAGACACACTTACATACACTGACACACACACACACACTCACAGACACACTCTCACACACAAACACACAGACGAACACACACAGACACATAAACACACAGATACAACCACAGACACACTCACACACACAGACACACACACTGACACACTCACACACAGACACACAAACAGACTTACACACACTGACACAGGCACACAAACTCACACACACACACACACACAGACTCACAAGCACACAGACGCACAGACACACTCTCACACACACACTGAGAAGCCGTGCATTGGTCGAGGTGTGTGTGGCGGTGCTTGGTGTGTGTGTTTTGTGTTTCTTTGTATTTATTGAGTACTAGCAACACGTTCATTGTTCCTCCGGCAGGCTCCACGATCTTCTTCAATGTTTTCCTCCAAACACTTAAGAAGTGTGTTTCCTCGTTGTGTGACTACTCCAAATGACCCCGATGACCCGTCCTGTGAGCGCCGTCCCCTCTGTGTGCGTTGAGGCCGGTGCTTGTTTACTGTTTATCACCGCGCCTTCACAACCCATCGAAACCCACCCAGCAAGTCATGTAGAAAAACTAAATGTAATTATTTCAGCGGCAAAAGTACCAAACAGTCAACCTTCATCACGATGATGACGTCAGAGACCCTGTGGGCCGCAGCACGATGTCACCTGGTGACCTTTGTTAAATCCACGTCAAGACAAGTCCATACACTGATTGTGGGATCACTCGTTTGTCTACGGACCACCGCTTCAGGCCGTCTTCGTCTTGTCTTTTTAGAACTAGAAATGACGAGAGGGAGGAGCTAAGTGTGACCCAGCGCTGACTAAGACGTATTTAGGCGACCCAAGAGTAACAATTAACTCTCGTGAACTGAAAACACTTTGAAAGGGTTAAAGTTGGGTTCCGGTGACGTCATCACAGCGAATGGCTGCTTGAGAACACAGCTCCTCCAAGAATCAATATATTTCGCCCCAAAAATACTCAAATAATAATATTTTTCACTTATACACGGTCAAAATGTCGGGGCCGAAATCAAGAACAAGGGAAACAACGGGAAAAAAAGGTACGGAACAGCAAACAGTTGACCGAGAAAATTCTAGCCCACCTCATGGAGATGCTAGCGCAAACCAAGTCATAGCAGCTAGCCTGGCTAAAGTGTTAGAGGAGATCCGGGATTTTCGTCAAGATATGAATAAACAACTGAACGACATCAAATCTGAACTCACTAAAGTTGACCAAAAAGTTAAAGAAGTGGAGAATCGTGTTGGAGAGGTAGAAGACCGCACCCAGAATATGGAGCAAGTGGTAACAAAACTGATAAAAGAAGTGACCCAGCTCGAGAATAAACTGCTGGACCTAGAAGGTAGGTCCAGACGGAAAAATATCCGAATGTTCAATGTACCAGAAGACGCAGAGGGGCATCAATGGTGGAGTTCGTGGAAAAGCTCCTGCGCGATAAACTGAAATACCAAACAACGGACATTGACATTGAGAGAGCGCACAGGGCACTTGCTCCGAAACCTACCGGAGTAGACAAGCCACGGTCAATAGTGATTCGATTCCTGAGATACAAGACTAAAGAAGAAATCCTACGGAAAGCATGGGGGAAGAAAAAGTGTTTATGAACAATACGAGGCAGATATATTTTGACCAGGATTACCCCCCAGCAGTTCTACAGAAGCGCAAGGAATACTCCGAGGCTAAACGAGTTTTGAAACACAACAGTATTCGCTTCCAGACTCCATTCCCAGCCAAACTGCGAGTGCACTACGAGAACGGGACACGGCTCTACCAGTCAGCAGAGGAAGCGACGACAGATATGAAGAACAGAGGACTTCCCATCAACGTGTTCAGGGCTGGACCGAAGGAGGATTTAGCCGCGCAGCTGTCCCGCACTGCATGGGAGAGAGCGGAAGCCCCAGGACGGCGACGGGAGGACACATAACGAGAGCCGGAGGGAGGACCCGTGAATGGACGGAAAACGCTGTGAAATGGTGGTAAATGTACCAACAAAAAAATTATTATAATAATAATTCGCTATCTAAACACAAGTATATTCCCTTCCCTGACAAATGTAAAAATATAAAGTATAATGGAGGAACCAGTCCTTAAGTTAGCCTTTGCAATGATAGACAAAGATTTTTCTCTTTTCTTTTCTCCCCCTTTTGGGACATTTCAGCGGAGGCCCTCTACCTAGGAAAAGGAGAGGCTTTCCTCCCAAGCTAGACGTTTCTTCTAGCTTAGTTAAGGGTCATTTCAGGACCTCAGCCTTGGAATCTATGTTATTGTGTTTTTTGTTCTATTGTGTGAAAATGTTCTTGATTGTTCTTTCTTCAGGGAGTAAATCATTTGAAATATGTTTAAGCATAAAGATGCATAGACTTAATCTATGGCTAGTGACAAGATTAAAATAATTTCTTACAATGTTAACGGGCTGTTAAATCCAATCAAACGGTCTAAAATTATATCTAAAATGAAGAAGGAGAGGGCACATGTGGTATATTTACAAGAAACCCACTTAAATGATAAGGAGCACGAAAAACTGAAGAGAATGGGCTTTACTAACTTGTTTTTCTCATCATATAAGCTAGGACATAGGAGAGGAGTAGCCATTCTCATTTCTAAACAGGTCAATTTTGAAAAGATATCGGAAATCAAAGATAAGGAGGGTAGGTATGTTTTAGTAAAGGGAAATATAGATGGAAATATAATAACTTTACTCAATATCTATGCACCTCCGGGAAGTGATATGGGATTTTTTCAAAAGATAATTGATATCATAATAACAAAAACAGAAGGCCTACTAATATGTGGAGGGGATCTTAATATCCATCTTCAACCACAACTTGATTCTTCAAGTGGGAAAACATATGAAGCAAAATCTCTACATAGAAAAGTCAACATACTTTTCAAGGATGTGGGACTTATTGATATATGGAGAGAACTATACCCACAAAGAAGAGATTACACCCACTACTCCGCTCCTCACTCCATTTACACAAGAATAGATTATTTTATAACATTTGGGAGGGATAGAGATAAAATACATTCATGTGATATTGGGACAATTGATTTGAGTGACCATGCGCCTATTTATCTAACGGTTGACCTTGACCTACCACCCCGAAATACTATATGGAAACTAAACTCTGGCCTTCTCAATGACCCTGGTTTCAAACAAGATATTAGAAAAGAAATGAGTGTCTTCCTAGAATTTAATGATAATGATGAGGTCTCACCTCTTATATTGTGGGATACTATGAAAGCGGTTTTAAGAGGAAAAATTATAGCAATAGCCTCACATAAGAAAAGACAAAGAAAAAAGGCTCTAGAGGAGCTACAACAAAAATTGAAGAATTTAGAAACAAAACATAAGGCCAGTTCAGATGGAAATACGTTTCAGGAAATCGAGAAAACCAGAAATGAAATTAGAAGTTTAACCACACAAGACATTAAAAGAAACCTCATGTATCTGAAACAGAGACATTATGAAAGTGGCCCAAAATCAATGAAAATACTGGCATGGAAACTGAAGAAAAAACTAGCTGAAAATACAGTTCATAAAATACGACACCCTAGGACAAAGGAGATCCAAAACAAACTAAGTGAGATTCATGAAGCATTTGAAGCATTTTACAAAAAATTGTATACAAGAGTCCCAGGAGGAGACATAGCCCAGATTGATACTTTCTTGAACACCCTGAAATTACCCACTCTTAATGAAGAGCAAAACCAAGAGCTAATCGCTGAGATAACAGAAAGTGAACTGCAAGCAGCAATTAGCAGACTTAAAGTAGGTACGGCTCCAGGTTCCGATGGTTTTACAGCTGAGTGGTACAAGGAGTTTAAAAATGACTTGATTCCTATCATACTTCCTACACTAAACTGGGTCCTGGAAAAGGCCCAAACACCTCCTAGTTGGAAGGAGGCCATTATTTCTGCCATTCCAAAGGAAGGCAAGGATAAAACGGAGTGTGCGTCTTACAGACCAATATCTGTTTTAAATGTAGATTATAAGATGTTCACTTCTATTATGGCCAGAAGACTTGAAAAGTTTATGACTAAATTGATCCACAACGATCAGACAGGTTTCATACACCAACGTCAAACACAAGACAATATCCGAAGGACGTTACATATTATTAATCATATAGCAAAAACAAATTGGAAGCAATAGTAATTAGTATAGATGTTGAGAAGGCATTTGACTCCGTCAATTGGGATTTTCTTTACAGAACTCTTCATAGATTTGGTTTTCATGCCAGGATTATTAAAACCTTACAATCATTATACAATACTCCTACTGCAAGGGTCAAGGTCAATGGTTATTTATCAAATAGGTTTACCCTGGAAAGGGGTACAAGACAGGGCTGCATGGTCACCAATATTATTTGCACTTTTCCTTGAACCACTAGCCCAATATTTAAGACAAAACAGAGAAATAAGAGGCATTCAACTGGCAGAAAGAGAGCATAAGCTAGCTTGCTACGCAGATGATGTACTAGTTTATCTTAGCCAGCCAACACACTCTTTGCCCCAGCTGATGCTGGCACTTGAGAAATATGGGCAATTATCAGGATATAAGGTTAATGTGGGTAAAACCCAAGTACTATCGTATAACTATAATCCAACATCAGAAATGGAAAGCAAATACCCATGGTCATGGCAAGCAAAATCCCTTAAGTACCTAGGCATAAATATTCCAAAAGATCTGTCAAAACTATCAGAATATAACTACTCACCTATAAACAAAAAAAATCATAGAAGATATCACAAGATGGAACCTCGTACCATTCTTTAGTTTCAGCTCAAGAATACAATCTATTAAAATGAACATATTACCCAGATTGTTATATCTATTTCAAACCCTACCAATAGAAGTTTCTCAGGGCCAGCTTAATGAATGGGACAAAATGTTGTCGAGATATGTGTGGCAAGGCAAGAGACCAAGGGTTCGCCTTAAAACACTGCAGTTAGTAAAGGAGCAGGAGGATGGGGTCTGCCATCCCTCAAGGAATACTACTATGCCGCCCAGACAAGAGCTATAATATGCTGGTGCAATCCTTCATATGATGCACAGTGGAAAGACATTGAAGAAAAATATTTCCCATTCCAATACAAGCAATCATAGCTGACTCTAAAATGCAACACTACATAAACAGTTCTGATAATCCATGGGTCAAATTGACCCTTAAAGTGTGGAAGAATATCATTAGAGAATACAAACTTGAAGGAGATCTACTGTGCCTTAAATGGTGTGGATATGACTGACTTCACACCAAATAAAATGGACACCAGATTCAAAAAATGGAGAGCTAATGGAATAACAGCTTTATGCAATATTATGAAGGGAAACAAACTGCTTAGTTTTGAAATGATTAAAGAAAATTATCTTTTAGAGAAACAGGACTTCTTTAGATACCTACAGTTGCGGCATTTTGTCAATGAAAATGTTAAAAAGGTAACAGAGGTAAACTCCAGTCTCATAGAACTGTTTAAAAGAGCATACAAGTCAAATTGCAATAAAGGGGCAATATCAGCCATATATAAATGCTTTCTAGAGCTTAAAACTCATTCAACAGCATACATTAAAGTAAAATGGGAAAAGGAATCTGGGATAGATATTTCTGAGGAAGAATGGACATTAATATGGGGGTATCAATGGAAATGTACCAGTTCAATGAGCTGGCGAGAGTTTAACTGGAAAAATTGTATAAGATACTTCATTACACCATCTCAGACATCTCATTATAGCGATAACATTCCTGTTTGCTGGAGAAAGTGTGGACACCAAAGTGCAAACCACTACCACATCTTCTGGGACTGTCCCATCATTAAAAACTTTTGGAAGGCGGTACACAATGCTTTACAGGACATCTTTCACGAGGACATCCCTTTGGACTTTAAGATTCTGTACCTTGGAAATATACCTCAAAGCTGGCCGAAAGGGGACAGACTCTTGATAAATGCAATGCTGGTGGCCAGTAAAAAGTCTATTACCAGAAAATGGTTATTACCAGAGTGTCCAACAATCACATCATGGAGAGACATTGTGACAGAGATCTACAGAATGGAGCAGATCACAGCCCATGTTAACCAAAGAACGGAAACATTTCTTAAGCAATGGCAAAAGTGGTGCAACTATGTCACAGATAAATGGCCTGACTGTATTTCTTTACTCTATAGAAAATGATTTCTCCCTGCTTTATTTTATAGTTTTGTTACTATGGTATTGTTTTTGTTTCTTTATTTGCATATGTGTTTATTTTTTTTGTTTTTTACATCTCTTTATACAAAGAATCTGAAAAATGTCAATATGTGTATGTGAGATTCTGAACACTAATAAAATATAAATAAAAATAAAATAAAAGAAAGGGTTAAAGTTGGAAGACAAAGACACGGAAAACTCCCAAGACCAGACAACGCTGTGGTAACGACATGTCAATCACAGTAAGCCCCGCCCCTAAAGCCTACCCTGCTTTATGGTCTGTGTGACTCTAAATGAACATAATGTACGAAATGATGACATCATGTTGTATAGAAGAAGACTTGAAACTAGAGATTAGACATAAACTCATGTTTACAATGTTTACTGAGGGAATACATCAAGAGAGAAGTCATTTATATTGACTTCTATACAACCGTAGGAGTCGCTGCCTGGTGGTCAGGAGAGAAAATGCAGCTTTAACACATGAAGCATAGACTTCTATACAACCAGAGGAGTCACCCCCTGGTGGTCAGGAGAGAGAATGCAGCTTTAAAACATGAAGCATATACTTCTATACAACCAGAGGAGTCGCCCACTGGTGGTCAGGAGAGAGAATGCAGCTTTAACACATGAAGCATATACTTCTATACAACCAGAGGAGTCGCCCACTGGTGGTCAGTAGAGAGAATTCCGGGTCAAGACACTTCATCATTGGCTTCACTTTCTCAGCATGCCCCAGGTTTGTCTTCCACTGGGAATAGCAACACCTGCATTTAGCATTTCTAATCATCGTGTGTATGTGTGTGTATGTGTTTGTGTGTGTGTGTGTGCACGTGTGTGTGTGTGTGTGTGTTCCAGGGTAGATGCTCTGTTAAAGGATCTGTGTCTTCAGGGAATCTTTATTGAACACTTTTAAGTGCTTCTGGTGGACAAATACATTAAAGGTGTTAGTGCTTTTCATCACCCTGACTGTAAAACATTGTGTTCCTCTCTCGGATTGAAATGGATCCCAACAGCAGAGTGTTACGCTGACCATTTGCAAATAGTCTGATAGGAATACATTCAAATTGAGACATTCGCAGCGGGGCTTTGGCGTGCACACCGCCGGCTTCCTGCTTCACGGCTTCAGACGCTTTCTCATTATCGGTCGACGGAGACGTTTCACTTAATTATTCAGTAAAGTGGACAGAGTGCAGAGGGATGACATCCGCCACATCGGTACCAGATAACATGACGCGAAGTACAGTTTCCAAACGTCACGGAAACGCACAGGTTGGAGAAAATAATGCATCATAACTCATCGCTATCCCATGTATGCAAGTTATTCAAGTGGTTAGGAAGAGGACATGTTGAGAGTGGGGGAATGGATGGGTCCAACAAACGGAGATTCTTCAGCCAGGAGACGGATGATTGGTTGAAAATGAGGGCGACATCTGATTGGCTACAGTCTATGTTGAAAAAAACGCATTTGCGAATCGAGCTACGACAGGGGAGTCTCAAAAAACCCCAAACTGACAAATATGTAGCGACCCACCAACAAACACATCGTGATTTATTCATGTGCATTGGAATGTATTTGTGAATCTGAGTGTTTGCATTTGCAATTATTGAGACAGATCTGACCCCGTATTTTCAAAAGTTAATGTGGATTTATAAGTCGCATAACTTGAGTACTTCCAATATTGCACTTCTGACCCAAACCAAATCTAACTACGTATTTTTGAGGCCTAAACAAAGTTAATTTTGAAAATACCATACGCAAGTAACAAGTGCACAATGACACAGCTTGAATGGTCTTTGGAGGAAAACACGTGAAAATTGAAGAGTGAGCTTTTTGTCACACAATTATGCAATTTTAAAAAATTCGAAATTGAGTCGTTCGCAATATTTTTCAGATTTGCATGTTAATATACACTAATAATCACTATTATAATCATTGATGCTGTCTGTCCCGTCTCCACTAGCTGCAACAATTACATGTTGACGTTTTTGTTCACAGCCACCCATAATCATAACTGTTCACCAAGTCATTCATGAAACCCCGTATTATTTGCCTTCATCAAGTCGGAGCGAATAATTTGTAACATGGAACATGTTGAGTCAGCGTCGCGGAGGGAAGCAGAGTCACGGATAGTTCCTTTGACATTTTGGCTCCTCTATAAAACCGTTTGTGACTTTTTATTGCCGTCATACTCGAATGTTCATAAAAATGTACGGCTTCGAGTATTCTGCCTTTTCATTTCTTCCGGTTTGCGAGTGTTATCGCCACACTATTTCAATAAACAATGCTCTTTATTAACCTCATCTTTTTATTGTTTTAATCAGCACAAAAAACCTCCGGTCATGTCATATATTGTAATCATTTAGGGTAAAAAACAACAACATGAGACCGAAGCTGGACACCGTTCATCCCGCTGTGCTCTCCTCATCTGGCCGCCAGTCCTCCTCTGGGTGTGATGACCACGCCGGTCGGCCGGCGCTCCGCCGACGTGACTCCGGTGCACGTGAGAGTGGCTCCGCTCTGTGAACGCAGCTTTCTGGAGCTTGACCTTTTTTTTCATGGAATAATAGTTTTTTTTTTTATACTGGCAGAGCATTACTAAACAATATCTTGGTCTCCACAGTTAGGGGTGGAGTGAACAGTCACTCTGCATACTAATGTACCTAACTAATATCAGTAATACCATAAGTAAAACCATGAGTAATACCATCAGTAATACCATGAGTAATACCATGAGTAATAACCTAACTAATATCATCAGTAATACCATGAGTAATACCATCAGTAATACCATGAGTAATGCCATAAGTAATACCATCAGTAATACCATCAGTAATACCACGAGTAATACCATGAGTAATACCATCAGTAATACCATGAGTAATGACATCAGTAATACCATGAGTAATACCATCAGTAATACCATCAGTAATACCATGAGTAATACCATCAGTAATACCATCAGTAATACCATGAGTAATACCATGAGTAATGCCATCAGTAATACCATGAGTAATACCATGAGTAATGCCATCAGTAATACCATGAGTAATACCATGAGTAATACCATCAGTAATACCATCATTAATACTATGAGTAATACCATCAGTAATGCCATCAGTAATACCATCAGTAATACCATGAGTAATAACATATATAATACCATCAGTAATACCATCAGTAATACCATAAGTAATACCATCAGTAATACCATGTGTAGTGCCATGTGTAATACCATCAGTAATACCATCAGTAATACCATGAGTAATACCATAAGTAATGCCATCATTAATACCGTGAGTAATACCATGAGTAATACCATGAGTGATACCATCAGTGATACCATCAGTGATACCATCAGTAATACCATAAGTAATACCATCAGTAATACCATGAGTAATGCCATCAGTAATTACATTACATTACATGTCATTTAGCAGACGCTTTTATCCAAAGCGACTTACAATAAGTGCATTTCAACCTAGAGTACAAACTAAGAACAACAATAATACAGGAAGTAACATTTCCTCAACATAGTCGAACTACAAAAGTACCATAAGTAAGTGCTATCTAAGTGCCACTGAAGTGCTAATCTGTGTTTTAATCCAGATATAGTCGGAAAAGGTGTGTTTTCAGTCTCCGACGGAAGATGTAGAGACTTTCTGCTGTCCTGATGTCAGTGGGGAGCTCGTTCCACCACTGAGGAGCCAGGACAGCAAACAGTCTGGATTTCGAGTGATTAGCTCGAGGTGCAGGAGTCACAAGTCGGTTGGCTGTTACCATCAGTAATACCATAAGTAATGCCATCAGTAATACCATCAGCAATACCATCAGTAATACCATGAGTAATGCCATCAGTAATACCATCAGTAATGCCATCAGTAATACCATCAGTAATACCATCAGCAATACCATCAGTAATACCATCAGGAATACCATGAGTAATACCATCAGTAATACCATGAGTAATGTCATCGGTAATACCATCAGTAATACCATGAGTAATACCATAAGTAATACCATAAGTAATACCATGAGTAATACCATGAGTAATACCATAAGTAATACCATGAGTAATACCATCAGTAATACCATGAGTAATACCATAAGTAATACCATCACTAATACCATGAGTAATACCATCAGTAATACCATGAGTAATACCATAAGTAATACCATGAGTAATACCATCAGTAATACCATGAGTAATACCATCAGTAATACCATGAGTAATACCATAAGTAATACCATCAGTAATACCATCAGTAATACCATAAGTAATACCATCAGTAATACCATCAGTAATACCATCAGTAATACCATCAGTAATACCATAAGTAATACCATCAGTAATACCATAAGTAATACCATCAGTAATACCATCAGTAATACCATAAGTAATACCATCAGTAATACCATCAGTAATACCATAAGTAATACCATCAGTAATACCATCAGTAATACCATAAGTAATACCATCAGTAATACCATGAATAATGCCATCAGTAATAACATCAGTACCATAAGTAATACCATCAGTAATACCATAAGTAATACCATCAGTAATACCATCAGTAATACCATCAGTAATACCATAAGTAATACCATGAGTAATACCATCAGTAATACCATCAGTAATACCATCAGTAATACCATCAGTAATACCATCAGTAATACCAGGAGTAATACCATCAGTAATACCATGAGTAATACCATAAGTAATACCATCAGTAATACCATGAGTAATGCCATCAGTAATACCATGAGTAATACCATCAGTAATGCCATAAGTAATACCATAAGTAATACCATGAGTAATACCATCAGTAATACCATGAGTAATGCCATCAGTAATACCATGAGTAATACCATCAGTAATACCATAAGTAATACCATCAGTAATACCATGAGTAATACCATCAGTAATACCATGAGTAATACGATGAGTAATGCCATCAGTAATACCATCAGTAATACCATGAGTAATGCCATCAGTAATACCATCAGTAATACCATGAGTAATACCATAAGTAATATCATCAGTAATACCATGAGTAATAACATGAGTAATGCCATAAGTAATACCGTCAGTAATACCGTCAGTAATACCATCAGTAATACCATAAGTAATACCATCAGTAATACCATGAGTAATGCCATCAGTAATACCATCAGTAATACCATGAGTAATACCATAAGTAATATCATCAGTAATACCATGAGTAATAACATGAGTAATACCATAAGTAATACCGTCAGTAATACCATAAGTAATACCATCAGTAATACCATAAGTAATACCATCAGTAATACCATCAGTAATGCCATCAGTAATGCCATGAGTAATGCCATCAGTAATACCATGAGTAATACCATCAGTAATACCATGAGTAATACCATCAGTAATACCATGAGTAATGCCATCAGTAAGTGGAGCGGGAAGAAAATCAAGCGTTTGGTGGGTGCAAAAAAAAAAGATTTGATTTGACACTCGGTGGGAAAGAGCGTCGGAGCCTCGCTCTTTCTCTTTTTTCTTTTCCGGTGCCGCCTGTATCTCTCACTCGACGGGTGGAATTAGAGGGCAAACCACTTCCTGTCTCATCCGCGCGTCTCGACACGTGGGGAAGCCGATCCCATTAGGATACCGCGGCGGGCAACGTCGGCCGGTCGCGCGCCTAACCGCTTCTGACATTGATCTCAAATGCGGAAGATCTTCCAAAAGGAGAGAATCGTGCGACGAGATAAAGGAAGAGCGCCGTGAAAAGGATTGGGCTCGTCATTTAAATTTAACACGCTGAGAAATTAGGGATGAAACGTTTTTTTCCGTCCCGAAACACATACCGATATCTAATTTTGAGTGTCGGTCGTACCGAGCACCAGATCAGACGTCAGAGTTTGATTGATCTAAGCTGACTGCCATCGTTTTGATGTATTCAAGGCAAAATCAGGCTTGGAAAAAAATGCATACATTACCGTTCAAAAGTTTCGGTTCACTTAGAAATGTCCTTATTTTCCAAAGCACTGTTTTTATCAATGAAGACAACAATAATGTAATCATAAATACTCTCTCTCCATAGTTAATGTGGTAGTGACTATTCTCTGGTGTTTAATGAAGTCTCTTCATGTGTGTGTAGAGGCCCATCTCCAGTGTTCTGATGGTACATTGTGTTATCGCCTTAGAAGAATAACGGAGAGGTAGAAAACCCTTGAAACCCCTTTTCATGTAAGCGCAGCTGAAAACAGTTATGCTGGTGAGAGAAGCTATAAAACTGGCCTTCCTTTGAACCACAAGTTTGATGAACAACATTAATATTTACAATAAAAATCATTATTTATAACCTTGTCAATGTCTTGACTATATTTTATATTCATTTTCTAGTTGTTTGATAAATAAAAGTGTGAGTTCTCATGGAAAACCCCGAATTATCTGGGTGAACCCAAATTTGTGGTAGTATATATGTGTTTTTATTTATATATATAATGGCATCTGATACCTGATCCGTCTGTATACTCTACTTCAAATGCAATCAACCATTCATGATGCACCGCTTCCGATCTTCAAAATCATACTGATTAACGTGACTGGCAGGTCGAGCTCGGCTTCGCCTTCCGTAAACAAACTTTGTGTGCGTCTGAGTGAAGAAGGCGTTGTGATTAGCCACAATTACGCCCGTGTGATCGGTGCGACTCGCGGGGCTGTTTTGCAAAGTGCCCGACGAGTAATCAGCGTGCCTGGACGGAGAAAAGACCAACAAAAAAACATAATTAATTACCTCATGAATCAGGGAACCGTGAATGGGGAAAAAATAACATGTCGGCTTTTAATCGGCGCCGCAACATTCCTCAAACAAAGGCCGTTAAAGAACCAAACCATTAAGACGTTTGTTCTGTGTTGCGGCCTGGAGATTATAATTATACCCTTGTATGCGTACATATGTATTTAGTATCTCATCCAGTCACCTGTCCTTTCGCTTTTCTTCCCCTTCCTGACAACTTGAACACAATAAGCAGCCATTTAATAAAAATACCCGCCGCTGACACTCAATGAATCTTAATGTGCATAATGAAAAATAATAACGACGGGGTTTATTTACGTCATCTAACATGCCAGACGGCCTCGCGCTCAGGGTTTCAGAGCTCACCTTTTTTCCTTGTTTGTTTGTTTGTGTATTTTATTCAGTCAATCAAATCAAATACAATACAATATTATTATATATAATATACAAAAGAGAAAGACTGAAAAGGTATAGGTGGAAGCAAAAAAAGCTTAGAAATTCCTATCCTAAATTAAAATCAAATGAATCAGAAAATTAATATAAAATAAAGAAAAAAACAACAAACAAAATAAAAACAAAATAAAAAACAAAATATATTTATATATATATATATATATTTCTATACATATATACATACATACACACATATATATATATATATACATAAACATACATATGCATACATACACACACACACACACACACAAACAGACATACTTCCACAGACATCTTCCATATAAATACGTTTTATTTCCCACGTCTGCACCATCAACGGCCCTCTCTGCCCAGCGGCTACGGAAGTTTTCACCCTCATCCCTTTCATTTGCCACCGGAATAGCCAAGTTGAGTGAATTATCTCGCGTAACGGCAAGACAATGGCGGTAATTCCCGCCACATATCTCACATTCATCGCCGCTCTGACCTCTCGCTGTCATTGTCTTCCCAGTCGGTCGACGCTCTGTTTTTTTCCGGGAATGCCCCCGAGTGCTCAAACAAGGGCAGAGAGGACGCTCACAAATACATCCCGGTGCTCCTCGGGAGCGTTACTGTTCATCCCAAGTGTCTCGCCGCTCCTTCCTGCTCAGCTCTGCTTCTCAGATGATGAGCTCCTGACAGGAGTGGTGCTCCAAAGTAATAATCAGGGCATAATAAGGGCATAATTAGGGTATAATTAGGGTATAATTAGGGCATAATCATGCTCGCCTTCGGAAAAAACTGAGCATTTAGCTCATACGTGATCATCATATACAGCTACAGAATAAACACAAGGGCTTTCCCTACCGTTATAGATATGAAGACATCAAGCACATGAAAAAGGTTTAAATCTTAGTAAGTCATTCAGGTTGGGAGATCAATGAAAATCATCTTACATGATCTAAATTCTGCTTATTTGTCGCAAAGCAAATTACAGTATTCCTTATGTTGGGTCCCCGGAGAAGCCTGCAGACTCTGACACAGGAGAGGATTTATTCGTTCTGGGTTTTTGTTGTTGTCAGTATCTCCCGAGTCAGCTCGGTGCGAACTGCTCACAACAGATGTGGTGAAAACTCTTCATCGTGACGAGTCCGCGTCGAGGGAGCAAAAATAAATAGGACGAATCCATCTGAGCCGCTTGATCGTTGGGCAAAGTCGTGCACCTTGCACATTGTGTGTCTGGCCCTTTAAAAGGATGAAGCTGGTGGTATTAAATATTTGTATTGGAATTTTTGTCACTTATCCAATGTGATTAAATTCTGTGAAAAGATTAAACACAATTTTTTAGAAGGCTCAGTAGTCTCCCGAGATGGCTGGGCACTGTCATCCTTAGGAAATGATGCCCAGGTCACCGGAAGAGGGACAGCGCTATTTATTACCCTTGTGGTTTGGAGATGAACAGCAGTCCATTCGTCATAAAAGGAGGAGTTCCATCATTAGTCCGACACAAGTTCAGGATGCAGTCGTGGACGCATTGCTGACGGAGGTCATAGTGTTGGAGTGGGAGGATCCCACCAATTAAAAAACGATATTTAAAGGAACAGTGTTGCTGGTGCGAGGGTCAGTGCCCAACAATATCTGCCGGGAACACACACGCTAATTGACCAAACGAGGGCTCTGACATCCAATGTCACGGTCGAGGGCCGAGGTGGGAACGAGCGCTGCATTTCATCCCAGCGGGTAGATGGGCGCCGGACACGATTATAGCGAGATGGCCTCCGCCGCCGCTAATCCCTTCCCCGACAGATGGAAGTCCATTTCACCTGGCAAGGCAGTTTCTGCAATATTACTTCTTACACAGTGAGCATGAAATAAAGGTGACCTCCCCCCCCCCCCCCCAAAGCAATCTGAATATGAATTATGCATTCGTATCTGACATCTCTTTCATTCTTACATAACGTGAAATGCGAATTATTAATCGGAGTCCACCGGAATGTGTTCTATTCAAATCAAATCTTCTCTGTTTCTTTTTTTGGGGGGCGGAGTTTCAAAAACACCCGTTCCTCACAATAAAACCCGGTGCTTGTGTTTGTCCTCCGCAGGAACTCTTCACGGCGGAGTGCAAGTTCAAAGAGTCGGTGTTCGAGAACTACTACGTCATCTACTCGTCCATGCTGTACAGACAACAGGAGTCGGGGAGAGCTTGGTTCCTCGGGCTCAATAAAGACGGCAAAGCCATGAAGGGGAACCGGGTGAAGAAAACCAAACCAGCTTCTCACTTCCTGCCCAAGCCTTTAGAAGGTACGCACTGAGCGGGAAGCATTTCCTCTTTCTCTTCTCACTGAAGGAGTTTGATCAGCTGACTGTAAAGAGTCAGGAAACATAACGTCTATGGAGACACGAGTACATCCCGATGTATTTGACTATCGTTTTTCCAGAAGTCCCACTCCTATAGTGCCGGTACCACGATGTGATTCATTGACATGTACATCAGGGTTCATAGGGTCATGGAAAACATGGAAAAGTCATGGAATTTAAAAAAGATTATTTCCAGACCTGGAAAAGTCCTTTAAAAAAATTTAAATCCCAAAAGTTTAGTAGTGAGGATAATGAGGATAGATAGGATAGTGAGGATAGATAGGATAGTGAGGATAGTGAGGATAATGAGGATAGTGAGGATAGTGAGGAAAATGAGGATAGTGAGGATAGATAGGATAGTGAGGATAGATAGGATAGTGAGGATAGATAGGATAGATAGGATAGTGAGGATAGATAGGATAGATAGGATTGTGAGGATAATGAGGATAGTGAGGATAGATAGGATAGTGAGGATAGTGAGGATAAATAGGATAGATAGGATAGTGAGGATAGTGAGGATAGTGAGGATAATGAGGATAGATAGGATAGTGAGGATAGATAGGCTAGTGAGGATAGTGAGGATAGTGAGGATAGTGAGGATAATGAAGATCGTGAGGATAGTGAGGATAATGAAGATCGTGAGGATAATGAGGATAGTGAGGATAATGAGGATAGTGAGGATAATGAAGATCGTGAGGATAGTGAGGATAATGAAGATCGTGAGGATAGTGAGGATAGTGAGGATAGTGAGGATAATGAGGATAGTGAGGATAGTGAGGATAATGGAGATCGTGAGGATAGTGAGGATAGTGAGGATAATGAGGATAGTGAGGATAGTGAAGATAGTGAGGATAATGAGGATAGTGAAGATAGTGAGGATAGTGAGGATAGTGAGGATAATGGAGATCGTGAGGATAGTGAGGATAATGAGGATAGTGAGGATAGTGAGGATAGTGAGGATAATGAGGATAGTGAGGATAATGAGGATAGTGAGGATAATGAGGATAGTGAAGATAGTGAGGATAGTGAGGATAGTGAGGATAATGGAGATCGTGAGGATAGTGAGGATAATGAGGATAGTGAGGATAGTGAGGATAGTGAGGATAATGAGGATAGTGAGGATAATGAGGATAGTGAGGATAATGAGGATAGTGAAGATAGTGAGGATAGTGAAGATAGTGAGGATAGTGAGGATGAGGATAGTGAGGAAAATGAGGATAGTGAGGATAGATAGGATAGTGAGGATAGTGAGGATAGTGAGGATAGATAGGATAGTGAGGATAGTGAGGATAGTGAGGATAGTGAGGAAAATGAGGATAGTGAGGATAGTGAGGATAATGAAGATCGTGAGGATAATGAGGATAGTGAGGATAATGAAGATCATGAGGATAGTGAGGATAATGAAGATCGTGAAGATAGTGAGGATAATGAGGATAGTGAGGATAATGGAGATCGTGAGGATAGTGAGGATAATGAGGATAGTGAGGATAGTGAGGATAATGAGGATAGTGCGGATAATGAGGATAGTGAGGATAGTGAGGATAGTGAAGATAGTGAGGATAGTGAGGATAATGAGGATAGTGAGGATAGTGAGGATAGTGAGGATAATGAAGATCGTGAGGATAGTGAGGATAATGAGGATAGTGAGGATAATGAGGATAGTGAGGATAATGAAGATCGTGAGGATAGTGAGGATAATGAGGATAGTGAGGATAGTGAGGATAATGAGGATAGTGAGGATAGTGAGGATAGTGAGGATAATGAGGATAGTGAGGATAATGAGGATAGTGAGGATAGTGAGGATAGTGAGGATAATGAAGATCGTGAGGATAGTGAGGATAGTGAGGATAGTGAGGATATTGAGGATAATGAAGATAGTGAGGATATTTGAGGATAGGATAGTGAGGATAGTGAGGATAGTGAGGATAGTGAAGATAGTGAGGAGAGTAAGGATAGTGAGGATAGTGAAGATAGTGAGGATAGTGAGGATAGTGAAGATAGTGAAGATAGTGAGGATAGTGAGGATAGTGAGGATAGTGAAGATAGTGAGGTCCTCTTTCCACTGTTTTTGTTGAAAAGCATTTGCTTGGATTAAGAATCAGCATCTGATGGAGACAGAAGCAGGTCAGGACCCCCATGGGTAAAGCAAATTATCCCCCAGCTGAAGGTTTTTAAAGGAATGTTTGCCCGTGTAAGAACCTTTGTAAAAAGTACTCAACAATCGTGTTGAACTAAAAATAAAGAGGTGCAGCAAGGAGCTTCTCCCTAACAGCTTTCTCTCTCTCGTCCCTCTGCTCTTCTCTCCGCATCGTCCCCGCCCAGTCGCCATGTACAGAGAGCCATCGTTGCACGACGTCGGAGAGACGGCGCCCAAGGCGGGGGCGGGGGCAGCGGCGGCGGCGCCCCCCAGTAAAAGCACAAGTGAGCCGGCGGTGATGAACGGAGGGAAACCCGTGAGCAAGCCCGACAAGCCCGCCACATAGCCCCCCCCCCCCCTCGCACCCGCACCCGGCGCCGTGCCTACCGCCTACGTGTACACACCGCAGAGGCGGGAAGGGTGCGCATGTGTGTGTGTGAGGGGGGGGGGGGGGGGGAGGGACTAGACACGCGGCGAAGGACTAGGCTCCAGACCCTCTGGTCTTCTGTGGACCCGAGGGGGGGGGGGGGGCTCGACATGGACGCATGGACGGCGAGGCGGCTGAGTTCCTCCGGCACACGGGAGGGGAGGAGGGAAAACAAGAGGACCTCTGATCATGGAACGCCTTGATATCCCCCTCAAAAACAGTGAGAACGCCGCGTGGAGGCGGAGCGTTTCCACGGCACTTGAAGGTTCATTCAAGAACACCCCTCTCTCTCTCTCTCTCTCTCTCTCTCTCCCTCTCTCTCCCTCTCTCTCTCTCTCTCTCCCTCTCTCGGCCCCCTTTGCTGCAGCAGAGTCTGTGCACCCTCAGATCTATTTTGTACACCACAGTTCACCAGCTATGTTCTGGGATAGAGACTGTATAGATAGAGCAAATATGTGGACTGTCGTCCTCTATTTTTTACGAGTACGCCCCCCCCCCACCACCCTTCTCCCCCTCTTTCTATCTCGAGTCACACTCTTTGTCACGTAAGCTAGAAAAGATTTTAAAATTGTTTTGCAGGTGGAGTTGTGTGATTTTCGAAGATCAAACAGATGTGGCAGAATACACACAAAAATAAAATTAGTTTTTTTGTCTTGGCCACACACGCACGCACACGCATGCACGCACACGCACGCACCTACAGACAGATACACCAAAATCCAAGATGTTGCTTGTTGTGTGTGTGTGTGTGTGTGTGTTTGACAGCTGATAGAAACACACTGGAGGCTGCCAGAGAGCTCCTGCAATCATAGCTGATGAAGTGCTAATTACCGCCACAGCAATCAATGCGAGGAGCTCCCCACACGCATCGCTAACACACACGCGCGTGTCTCAACAAATGTGTGTGTGTGTGTGTGTGGGCGGTAGAGCGCTGTAAGGAATGGTGTGTACATATCACTCTCTAAGTTGCACCAGGGGTTTCTGTTCCGCCTTCTCTCTGGTAAGTAGAAAAAAAAGCTGAAGTCTATTTTTCTTTAATCTCATTTGGGAGCGTGGGCTCTAGGAGTATCTCTCGGCCTCGTGGGCCGCGGCCCCTCACTCACTGACTTCTTCGGACCGCGAGGCGGAGGCCCGCGGCTTTGACCCGGATGGTCGACGACTGCAGCACTGGCGGCCGTCTTATGGCGGCGTCTACTCTTTTTAAAAAAGCCAGAAAAACAACATGGCTGACAAACCAGTAGGCCACACTTATACTGGCTGCATCCCTATTTGGTTCGGCAAAACCTCGAGCATGGGCAAAGGTTACCATTGTGTTCTCTCCGAGAGATGGCTTGTATTGTAACATTTTCACCGTATACAACTTAGGGGAAATGAATATATTATGAATCATAACTTTTTTGAAAATGACTAGATATTGTTATTATTATTATCATTATTATTATTATTATTATTATTATTATTATTATTATTACTACTACGAGAGGATGTGTCTCCTAGCTCAGCATGCAGAGAGTCCAGTACCAATCATCCTGGCCTATCACGTGCCTGTTTGGACCTCGATTACCCCCGGCATGCAAAAACAG
The DNA here is from genome assembly GCF_029220125.1 of Pseudoliparis swirei. Taxonomy (NCBI): domain Eukaryota; kingdom Metazoa; phylum Chordata; class Actinopteri; order Perciformes; family Liparidae; genus Pseudoliparis; species Pseudoliparis swirei. The sequence goes on along the minus strand of NC_079389.1, from coordinate 3,448,345 downwards.
GTTTCCACAGACCCCGTCATGCCCCCCCACCCGCCAAAAAGGTGCCTAACACCCCCCCCACCCCACCCCGGTACATCCGTGTAGAGGACCCGTAGCATCATCCGCCGACAAGCCACACTCACATGTGCTCAACTCTGAAAATGACCAAAGTCTTTTTGTCCCTCATCCCAGACCGCGTTTCGTTTCCGAGGTCTTTGCCTGACGTCCCCTTTTCCAGAGACGTGCGTGTACCTTGAACTCATCGCGTGCATGTTTCCCAACGAGGAGCGAGGCGTGGGTACCGCGCTACGACCGGCGTCTCGGCTGCATCTTCATCACGACTGTTAGCGTTTCTATCAAAGCTCCGTCTGAACCGATCAGTTTATAATGTTCGTCTTGCCCCCCCTCCCGATAGTTTGTGTTAGATAAGATTTAGGATACGGACTCGATCGTCGCTGCTGTGTGCTGCTGCTAAAAGTGCAATTTTATATATCGAGAAGTCTAATTGGTGGATATGATTTCATTGGGTTCCACTCGTGATCGTTTCCTATTACAGCACATCGAAGAAGCACATTAATTGGACTACTTATCTGTACAAAGCTGTTACATGGCATTCGATGCACACACACACACACTCTCACACACACACACACACACACACGGGAGCTTGGAAACCACTGTCGTTGTATTTGGGGCTGATGTTCTGTCCTGATTACAGTCAATCATCCTCCACCCGTACAGACTCTACATGCTGGGCTGCTGCTCCAGCCTCCAGATTACTGGCTCCTCCTCCTCCTCCTCCTTCTCCGAGGCTGACTTTATTTTTGTAAATGCCCGGTGTGTAAAAACGTGCATCTCCGTTTTTTGGATCTCTAGCCACCATTTTATCTCCAATGTATTTATTCTTTTGTTTTATTCATGGTTTTTCTCGTATACGGGTCGTGCGTGATGTGGTCCGATCGTGTTTGCTTTGCCCGCCCCCCCCGATCTCTTTTCAGATGCGTCACGAGGACATTCTAGCGAACGTAGCGTCTCAACCTCTTGTTTTGTACATTGTCCCATCTGTTGCATGGGGAGAGGACGGCATCGATGAACTGCATGTCGTAGGCTATGTCCATCGAGAACTAACTCTACATACATATATGCAACGGGTGTGTCTACACTATAAGGTTTGTGTTTGTTGTATACGCACATACAACATATTGAATAGAATATTTATACAACAAGGTGTTCTGTAATGTCAGTAACATACTTAATGCAATATAGCGTGCAGTATATTATTGCACCTGTCAATTTCGATGGGACAAAGAAAAAAAAGTAACGGAGGGGTTTGGCTAGTTTCAGCATGGAAAAAAAAGAAGAAAAAAAAAAAGGCCAAAGTAGAATTTACATTAAATTTCCTTTGTGACTTCTCATCTGTCCTCTTTTGTCAAGTGGTGACTGAGGCTCTCGTGCCACCTTTTTGAAGTGACATGGACATCCAGCATGCCACAGCGGGAACTATGTATGCCCTCTCTCCGGTTTCCTCCACGTAGAAATTGAACCTCGTCACTCGTGTGTGTGTGTTGAGCGGGAAATGTCCACCACGTATATATATATATATATCCTCGGTACTGTGTGGCTTTCATCGGCAGATTGTTTGGTTTTCCCGGTGGAGAAGAATAAGCACTGTTAAAATGATTTATTTTCAACAACAAAAATAATATATATATATCTATATATATATAGATATAGATATACCATTGCAAGTATGCCCATTATGTCATGTTATAACAGATTTGTAACCATGTATGATTAAGGTCTTCGCATTGTTTTCCATGCAAAATGTCAGTGTCATGCGGCACATTTAATGTTTTGTTAAAAATAAAAAACCTCAAACAGTAAACCCTCCGCCTCAACATTGAGTGAACTTTCAGCTCTACATTACCCCCCCCCCACACACACACACACACTCACCAACCCACCCCCTTCAAAATAAAACAAACGTCACTTTAAAGATTCGTTCCCTTTCCATCGGTGCCCTCGTCGTGTACCTGCACATGTGCAGCCGTCTGGAATATGAACACGTTCCTACATAATGAAGAAGAAAAGAAGAAATATACATCAAGCTGTTTTGGAAATAAATGTTTACATGGTGATATGTTTCTTTCACACACACAATAGGGATCACTTGTAACCAGTACAATGAGAAGAATGAGAGCTGTTAATGATATGCAGCACTACATCCAGGGTAAGTGTCGTCTTCTTTCCTCCCGTGGGGGTTCTCCGGGACAGCCAGGCCTCCTCTTCCTCCTCCTCTTCAGTACTCCGCTCCCACCCAGATTTCGCAGGCGTTCCCCGTCCAGCCGTCCCAGCACTCACAGTTGCCGCAGTTGCACAAACCGTTGCCTGTGAGGGCAACGCGAGAAGAGAAGCTGTGAGTTAAGAGCCGTGACATCACGTCTGACCTCTAACAAGGCTCCTCCTTTCACACCCAGCGCCCCTGGAGGGTATGGATGGAGGGTTTGGATAGAGGGTTTGGATGGAGGGTTTGGATGGAGGGTTTGTATGGAGGGTTTGGATAGAGGGTTTGGATGGAGGGTTTGGATAGAGGGTTTGTCTGGAGGGTTTGTATGCAGGGTTTGGATGGAGGGTTTGAATGGAGGGTTTGGATGGAGGGTTTGGATGGAGGGTTTGGATGGAGGGTTTGTATGCAGGGTTTGGATGGAGGGTTTGGATGGAGGGTTTGAATGGAGGGTTTGGATGGAGGGTTTGTATGCAGGGTTTGGATGGAGGGTTTGGATGGAGGGTTTGAATGGAGGGTTTGGATGGAGGGTTTGTATGGAGGGTTTGGATAGAGGGTTTGGATGGAGGGTTTGGATAGAGGGTTTGGATAGAGGGTTTGGATGGAGGGTTTGGATGGAGGGTTTGTTTGGAGGGTTTGGATGGAGGGTTTGAATAGAGGGTTTGGATGGAGGGTTTGGATGGAGGGTTTGGATGGAGGGTTTGAATGGAGGGTTTGGATGGAGGGTTTGGATGGAGGGTTTGTATGGAGGGTTTGAATGGAGGGTTTGGATGGAGGGTTTGAATGGAGGGTTTGTTTGGAGGGTTTGGATGGAGGGTTTGAATAGAGGGTTTGGATGGAGGGTTTGGATGGAGGGTTTGTATGCAGGGTTTGGATAGAGGGTTTGAATGGAGGGTTTGGATGGAGGGTTTGTATGGAGGGTTTGTATGCAGGGTTTGGATAGAGGGTTTGGATGGAGGGTTTGAATGGAGGGTTTGGATGGAGGGTTTGTATGGAGGGTTTGAATAGAGGGTTTGGATGGAGGGTTTGGATAGAGGGTTTGGATAGAGGGTTTGGATGGAGGGTTTGGATAGAGGGTTTGGATAGAGGGTTTGGATGGAGGGTTTGTTTGGAGGGTTTGGATGGAGGGTTTGGATGGAGGGGTTTGGATGGAGGGTTTGGATGGAGGGTTTGGATAGAGGGTTGGGATGGAGGGTTTGGATGGAGGGTTTGGACGGAGGGGTTTGGATGGAGGGTTTGGATGGAGGGGTTTGGATGGAGGGTTTGGATGGAGGGGTTTGGATGGAGGGTTTGGATGCAGGGTGTGGATGGAGGGTTTGGACAGAGGGGTTTGGACGGAGGGGTTTGGATGGAGGGTTTGGACAGAGGGGTTTGGATGGAGGTTTTGGATGCAGGGTGTGGATGGAGGGGTTGGATGGAGGGTTTGGATGGAGGGTTTGGACAGAGGGGTTTGGACGGAGGGGTTTGGATGGAGGGGTTTGGATGGAGGGTTTGGATGGAGGGGTTTGGATGGAGGGTTTGGATGGAGGGTTTGTATGGAGGGTTTGGATGGAGGGTTTGGATGGAGGGTTTGTATGCTGGGTTTGGATGGAGGGTTTGGATGGAGGGTAACTTCGCTGCTCAGGATGTTTTTTTGCGGTGTCACACTGCTTGTGCCCACACAGCAGCGGTGAGAAAACGCCGATTTAATGAAGAGGGGGAAAGAAGCCACATAGTCACCACGATCAGCGCCGCTAGCCCAGCTGCCTTTATTCAACCGAGGTGGTGACACAGAAATAAGTGTTTGTAGCCGCCCACACACAGAACAATACTGGTTCTTAAATGGTTCTTTAAAAGGCTTTGTGGTTCTACAAAGAACCATCGCCTACTGAAGCACCATCCTTTCATTTGAGGCACCTTTATAGGTTATTTGAAGAACTATTTCAGGAACGAAGACGTTACTACATCTGACTTCAAGACTAGAGACTGGAGTTCAGGTCCAAGTATCCTAACAATCTAACCAATGAGAGCAAGACCATCACATTGATTGTTTTTGTGAATCCCTGACACGCAGCCTACACACTGTCATGTATGTATGAGGGTGTTGTTTCCATGTATTTATATAAAGACCTGCTCTGAATGTGTTAAAGCGTCTCTCCACGAGCTCCAGGAGGCTGAGATTAGAAGGACTCCCGCCACACAAATGAAAAAAAGATATCCCAAACAATATGGAGGAGAATACTTGGCAGAGGAAGGCCGAGAGTCTGAGTGATGGACTTAAACAAATGAAGAGAGAAAGGTGGAGGGAACCGAAGGCAGCAGAGACGGCTGAGCAGGCGAGAGAAATAACAATAAAGGTCATCTCAGAGCTGATCTTCTAGAACCAGAGGGCGGATTAGAACAACCTCCCTGTCACTGAAGGATAAGGCCTTTATTTATTCTTCTTATTGTCAGGAAATCCCTCGAAAAGACCAACACCAACAATGTCTTGAGTCTTGAGCCTCTGGAAACTCCTTCAACTTCCCGGCTGCAGCACACTACCCACCAACACGAGTCAATGGCGGGTCGGTCGGGGCCTATTTTCATCTAATATACTCTAATTCAGTGCAATTAGTACAATTCTAAGGTTTTTATCTTTTATGTGAGTATTTTACTTGTATACAACGTTATACTTCCAATATAAAAGGAGGAATATTGTACTTTTAATGCGACCTAATTTTATTTACCTTGAGTGCCTTGAAAGGCGCCTTATAAAATAAATGTATTATTAGTATTATTATTAATAATATTATTTAGTAGTCATATCTCGTAGACATAATGCTTTTTATATGTGCCTGGTTCCTATTTCCTTTATTCCTATAAGGCAAAGAACTACATACTTCTTCCATAACAGTGGTATGTGAGACTACACATGTATTTCACTGTGTGTGTGTGTGTGTGTGTGTGTGTGTGTGTGTGTGTGTGTGTGTGTGTGTGTTCATGGTAATTAAGGAATATGTCCCCCATTACAGCGGTAGGGCTCGTGTGTTTAAAAAAATACTTTTTGATAACGATGGATCTTTTATGACACAGAGAAACGAGATGAATCAGGCTAATGGTCCTTGTGGGGAACATTAATAATATCAATATCTCA